>NC_047117.1:95093355-95393355 GCF_902500255.1 Thalassophryne amazonica | reverse complement strand
TGAAAAGAAGGCTCTGAGGAGTGGAGCACCTGTTGGAGGGAGCGTCTGTGGCCGTTCACGGTTTTCACTGACCATCGGAACCTGGAGTATATCAGGACCGCCAAGCGGCTGAACCCCAGGCAAGCCCGCTGGTCACTGTTCTTCGGGCGTTTTGACTTCCAGATCACCTATCGCCCCAGGACCAAGAACCAAAGGTCGGATGCCTTGTCCCGGGTACACGAAGAGGAGGTCAAAACTGCACTGTCGGATCCACCGGAGCCCATCCTGCCTGAGTCCACTATCGTGGCCACCCTCACCTGGGACGTGGAGAAGATCGTCCGGGAGGCCCTGGCACGGAGCCTGGACCCAGGAACAGGTCCGAAGAACCGGTTGTACGTCCCACCAGAGGCCAGAGCTGCAGTTGGACTTCTGTCACGGTTCCAAGCTCTCCTGTCATCCAGGGGTGCGAAGGACCGTGGCAGTTGTCCGGCAGCGCTTCTGGTGGTCTATGGAGGCCGACGTCCGGGAGTACATGCGTCCGGAGCGCTTCTGGTGGACGTCTATGGAGGCCGACGTCCGGGAGTACATCCAGGCCTGCACCACCTGTGCCAGGGGCAAGGCAGACCATAAAGGTCCCAAGGACTTCTCCAGCCGTTACCTGTGCCTCATCGCCCCTGGTCCCACATCGGCCTGGATTTCGTCACGGGCCTCCCGCCGTCCCGGGCAACACCACCATCTTCATGATAGTGGACCGATTCTCCAAGGCGGCCCACTTTGTGGCCCTCCCGAAGCTCCCAACAGCCCAGGAGACAGCAGACCTCCTGGTCCACCACGTCGTCCGTCTGCATGGGATACCCACCGACATTGTCTCAGATCGTGGTCCCCAGTTCTCCTCACACGTCTGGAGGAGCTTCTGCCGGGAACTGGGGCTACTGTGAGCCTCTCGTCCGGGTATCATCCGCAACCAATGGACAGGCAGAACGGGCCAATCAGGAATTGAAGCAAGCTCTATGCTGTGTGACGTCCGCACACCCGACGGCCTGGAGTAAACCTGGCCTGGATCGAGTATGCGCATAACAGCCAGGTGTCCTCTGCCACCGGCCTCTCCCCATTTGAGGTGTGTTTGGGGTATCAGCCCCCGTTGTTTCCCGTGTGGAGGAGAGGTCGGTGTGCCCTCGGTCCAGGCCCACCTGCGGAAGTGCCGTCGGGTGTGGCGCTCCGCCCGTTCTGCCTTGTTGAAGGCCCGGACGAGGGCGAAGACCCATGCAGACCGCCGGCGATCCCCGGCCCCTGCTTACCAGCCCGGGCAGGAGGTGTGGCTTTCCACGAAGGACATCCCCCTCCAGGTGGACTCCCCGAAACTTCAGGACAGATATATCAGACCATTCAAGAACCTCAAAGTCCTCAGTCCTGCCGCAGTGAAGCTCCAACTCCCGGCTTCACTGCGGCTCCATCCGGTTTTTTACGTGTCACGAATCAAACCTCACCACACCTCACCCCTCTGTGCTCCCGGACCGGCGCCACCTCCTGCTCGGATCATTGACGGGGAGCCGGCTTGGACGGTGCGCCGGCTCCTGGACGTCCATCGGATGGGCCGGGGTTCCAGTACTTGGTGGACTGGGAGGGGTATGGACCCGAAGAACGCTCCTGGG
The DNA here is from genome assembly GCF_902500255.1 of Thalassophryne amazonica. Taxonomy (NCBI): domain Eukaryota; kingdom Metazoa; phylum Chordata; class Actinopteri; order Batrachoidiformes; family Batrachoididae; genus Thalassophryne; species Thalassophryne amazonica. The sequence goes on along the minus strand of NC_047117.1, from coordinate 95,391,724 downwards.
TGAAGAGGAGCTTCATCCTGGATCCGGCCCTCCTGGCCGACTTCTACCACCGTCACCCGAACAAGCCTGGTCGGGCGCCAGGAGGCGCCCGTTGAGGGTGGGGTCCTGTTGTGTGTGGGCCGCCAGAAGAGGATAATGCTGGCCCACCACCAGTGGGCGCCCTGCCTGAAGTGCGGGCTTCAGGCACGAGAGGGTGCTGCCGCCACGGACACAGCCGGGTGACAGCTGTCACTCATTATCTCTTGACAGCTGTCACCCATCTACTCAACATCATCTCACTCCATAAAGACCAGACGTCATCTCCACCTCGTTGCCGAGATATCGTACTTCATTGGAGGAATATCCTCAGCCATTTGTGGTAACTAATAATCTGTCTATTGTGAGTGTTTGCAGGAGTACCGGTCCTTAGTTTTGTGGAGGCTGAGTGAGTGCAGGACGGCACTCTTTTCCTCTGAGGGATCACTGCATTCACATATTGAGTGAGCGGTGGAGTGGCATTCCCACCGTTGTTGTTACGGGGTGTACACACACCCACACTTGACTGTCTTTGTTATCGCCAGCAGTACCAGATCCGACAGTCGGGACGGTGATCACCTGGAAATTCGGGACTTGGCGGCTCCAGTATTCACCAGGTTCGGTGGCGGCGGAAATCGTGTGGTTCGGGCTCTTCTCAGGACAGACGTCTTCTATCCTCAAGCCTGCCCACACGTCACCTTTGTGGATTGACTGTAATCATATTCTGAGATTGTCTGTATGTTCGTTGTGCTCCTTCACAACATTAAATTGTTAATTTTTGGCTCATCTATTGACCGTTCATTTGCGCCCCCTGTTGTGGGTCCGTGTCACTACACTTTCACAACACATGCCATAGGTATTAAAGGCACTGCGCTGCGGTGGTTTGAATCATATTTATCTAATAGATTACAATTTGTTCATGTAAATGGGGAATCTTCTTCACAGACTAAGGTTAATTATGGAGTTCCACAAGGTTCTGTGCTAGGACCAATTTTATTCACTTCATACATGCTTCCCTTAGGCTATTATTAGACGGCATTGCTTAAATTTTCATTGTTACGCAGATGATACCCAGCTTTATCTATCCATGAAGCCAGAGGACACACACCAATTAGCTAAACTGCAGGATTGTCTTACAGACATAAAGACATGGATGACCTCTAATTTCCTGCTTTTAAACTCAGATAAAACTGAAGTTATTGTACTTGGCCCCACAAATCTTAGAAACATGGTGTCTAACCAGATCTTTACTCTGGATGGCATTACCCTGACCTCTAGTAATACTGTGAGAAATCTTGGAGTCATTTTTGATCAGGATATGTCATTCAATGCGCATATTAAACAAATATGTAGGACTGCTTTTTTGCATTTATGCAATATCTCTAAAATTAGAAAGGTCTTGTCTCAGAGTGATGCTGAAAAACTAATTCATGCATTTATTTCCTCTAGGCTGGACTATTGTAATTCATTATTATCAGGTTGTCCTAAAAGTTCCCTGAAAAGCCTTCAGTTAATTCAAAATGCTGCAGCTAGAGTACTGACAGGGACTAGAAGGAGAGAGCATATCTCACCCATATTGGCCTCTCTTCATTGGCTTCCTGTTAATTCTAGAATAGAATTTAAAATTCTTCTTCTTACTTATAAGGTTTTGAATAATCAGGTCCCATCTTATCTTAGGGACCTCGTAGTACCATATCACCCCAATAGAGCGCTTCGCTCTCAGACTGCAGGCTTACTTGTAGTTCCTAGGGTTTGTAAGAGTAGAATGGGAGGCAGCCTTCAGCTTTCAGGCTCCTCTCCTGTGGAACCAGCTCCCAATTCAGATCAGGGAGACAGACACCCTCTCTACTTTTAAGATTAGGCTTAAAACTTTCCTTTTTGCTAAAGCTTATAGTTAGGGCTGGATCAGGTGACCCTGAACCATCCCTTAGTTATGCTGCTATAGACTTAGACTGCTGGGGGGTTCCCATGATGCACTGAGTGTTTCTTTCTCTTTTTGCTCTGTATGCACCACTCTGCATTTAATCATTAGTGATTGATCTCTGCTCCCCTCCACAGCATGTCTTTTTCCTGGTTCTCTCCCTCCGCCCCAACCAGTCCCAGCAGAAGACTGCCCCTCCCTGAGCCTGGTTCTGCTGGAGGTTTCTTCCTGTTAAAGGGAGTTTTTCCTTCCACTGTAGCCAAGTGCTTGCTCACAGGGGGTCGTTTTGACTGTTGGGGTTTTTACGTAATTACTGTATGGCCTTGCCTTACAATATAAAGCGCCTTGGGGCAACTGTTTGTTGTGATTTGGCGCTATATAAATAAAATTGAATTGAATTGAATTGAATTGAAATTGATGCATGTTGTCATTTTTAAGTCCAGCACCTGCATCTTCTAAATGATGGTTGCACTCATGTGGGCGTGTCACAGGCACAGAGCAACAGTGTGTCAAAACCAGACTGGTCAGACGTGCCAGACCAGTCAAGAAATAAACTGGTGCAGCTGTTAAAAAGCACCAGAATCTTGAAGGGACAAACTTTGTTATTTGAAGTTTTGGATTTGTTTTATTTTTGATCGTGTCCATAGTCTGACAGGTGCTTCAGCTTGTCCCGACTCACCTGACGGAAGACTTTCAGGCGATCCAAAGGAGCAGATCCAGTACGCGATACTGATCCGGCCACAGCTCCTGCCATCAACTGCCGCCACACGTAGCCAGACGTCTTCTCCTCCTCTGAAAAGTCATCGGGCACCGTCAGCTGCTCGCCGATATCCAGCATCTGCAACGTCCATCAGGCCTGTGAAACCTTCACAGCTCAAAAACCCCCATGTCCCTGTCAAGCTGTTGACACACAATATTTGGACCTTTTCCAGAACCTTAAAGTTTCCTGAGAACATAACCGCAAGAACCACAAGAGTGTTTGAAAAGTCAGACTGTGTAAAATGCATTTTTAAACTCTTACATTTAAATGTGGCTGCAAAGTCACACAAAGAAAGCTAAAACAAAAAAAAATCAAACACTTTGTTTCAACTCTGGTGATGAACATCACTGAAGGTCGGCCACTCAGTCCCATTTGCATAGAGACCTGTAGGTGGAACATTTTTTTTTAGCTTTGAAATAGATTCAACAAAAATTCTACAAGAACACTGGATAGATGTACAAAAAAGATCCAGATACACCTGGAAAGAGTCACGAGGTCAGAGGGGTTTAGTGATGCTGATATCTTTGCAGGAGAATGAAAATCCAAGTCTTTAGGGTCCTGGTGCTTCCTGAGACTTGGACTCTAACCAGTGACCTGAGGTGAGGACTAGATGTCTTTGGTCCCAGGTCTCTGTGGAGGATCTTTGGGTCCTGCTGGAATGACTTTGTGTCCAATGAACAGTTACTTAGTGAGACTCAGATGAGGAGGATCACCGACACTGTGAGGGAACATCAGACACCACATTTAGTCCATGTGGGAAGTTTCTCTGGACATGATCCAGGACACAGGAGTCTCGGAGGACCCCAGAGACCGGAGAAGGTCAAGGAAATGCCCACGTTTCACCTGACCAAGGACATGCCCATAGAGTGCAGTTTTAAACAGAACAAAGTGATTATCAAAGATTCACTGCTGATGCTCAAATGACATGCACAGTGAAGGCAGGGGGGCCGATTTTCTGGAGGGACCATTTGGTCGGCGACACTGATCGAGGTGCAGTCTGAACACAATCTGATGGCAATCTAAATATTCGAGACGGCACCCCAACAGCATTTGAAACAATCTGATTGCGGTTGGGGGTGAATTCAAAGCGGGCCATGTCACATCCAGCAAGAATGGTCCTCCCAGCAGCGCGCTGCAGAGGACCTTCGCAGCAGCTACAAGGTGCAATTGTCATCACCACAACATCATTACAAATGCCACCATTTACTGGCCACATATCAGTTGGCAACACAATATGTATTTCGAGGAATAAATCATGCGTTCAGATCCATATATGGAGATAGGATTAAATCCGTCACACGTTCTCTCTCTCTCTGTCTCTCTCTCTTCAGGACATCAGGTGTTTAGTGGCAGGTGGACCTGCTGCTGTCCAGACAGGCTCACACACACGCACCGAAGCAATCAGATGATGTGAGCCCACGCTGGAGCACCGACGCGATCAGCTGTTATGAGCACACACACGTAGCTGAGTGATCATTTCATCCAGCCTCACGCACGTGCAGCAAAGCCATGAGCTATTATGTGCTCATGCACAGCGCGGCCGGTCATCCAGCTGACGTGACAGCTCACAGCACGGCTCTGTGATGCACTTCCCTCAGCGGAGTGCATTTGAGTGGGGTGTTACAGCCATGTCGAACATATTATTACAGACATGTTATCTAACCCATAAGTGGGGATGTCAATGTATGTGTAATATCATGCTTATTATGGATGTAACAGCCCGTTCAGTCTGCACATAATGATTGTGTGCCACAGACTTTGCACGTTACTATATTTCCTTTGCGCATCCCATATGGCAGGGGTGCCCAAGTTCGGTCCTCGAGATCTACCTTGCTGATACTCTTAGTTGTCTCCCTGTTCCAACACACCTGCCATATGGGATGCACCAGGGTGAAGTCCGGCTCATCCTGCCGCAGTCGGGACATGAATTGCCCTCAAACGCGATCAGTCTGTGTCGAATGCTGTTTTGACACCGTGAGAATATTCAGAATGCAGTCAGAATGCAGTTAGAGTCCACATCGACTCCCATTCGATATAGTTCTACCTCAAATGCATCTCAACAGTTGGGTGCATGTGCTCAACTTTCAGGCTGGTCGTACGGCTGTGCTGACTGTTTGGAGTGCACCTCGAATTTCCATTTGGGCTCATTCAGCCACTAGTGTGACGCGGAAAAAAGAAAAAATTAGCTTTTCAGTGGCGCCTTACTTGTGATGAACATAATGCTCCATATTGCATTCAATATATTTAACTTATTTAGTATTTGCCTACTGTGACCAATAATGCTCAAAAGGGTACAAACACAAAAGTAGTTTTGGAAATGCATTCTGAAGGGAGTAGCTGCCTTCCATTGCAAACATTATTCCATATATAGTGAGGAAATAAGTATTTGAACACCCTGCGATTTTGCAAGTTCTCCCACTTAGAAATCATGGAGGGGTCTGAAATTTTCATCTTAGGTGCATGTCCACTGTGAGAGACATAATCTAAAAAAATTCCAGAAATCACAATGTACGAGGTCTGTTACAAAAGTATCCGACATTTTTATTTTTTTCAAAAACCTGATGGATTTGAATCACGTGTGCTTGCATGAGCAAACCTTGAACCTTCGTGCACATGCGTGAATTTTTTCACGCCTGTCGATTGCGTCATTTGCTTGTAAGCAGCCTTTGTGTGAGGATGGGTGGAGTCTCTCTGCGTTTTTTCATTCCAAGGAAAAAGACGGAACGACTGGAGCAGCGCCGCATCAAATTTTGCCAGAAACTGGGTGACAGCCAGGTGGAAACCATTCGGATTATTCAGACGGCTTGTGACGATCCTCTGGGCATCACACAGATTAAGGAGTGGTACAACCGGTTTAAAGACGGCCGCACAGCGGTGGAGAGCGAGCCACGCTCCGGTCGACCATCAACATGCTGAAATGACCAGATAATTTCCAAAAGCGCCTTCGTGTTGAAGTCTCACAGGACATGTTGTGACATGCCCACCTCTTCCACAATTTCTTGGATAGTCACACGACTGAAAAGCCACCGAAAGCCGTCTGAATCTTCCGAATGGTGGAAGAGGTGGGCATGTCACAACATGTCCTGTGAGGCTTCAACACGGTGGCGCTTTTGCTCTGCCATCAGCTTCGTGCCGAAGCCATCAGCATGAATTTCGCTGCAACTCTTTTCATGGCCAAATCTGTCACAGTGGAATGCCAAAAAAGTGCTGATATCCACCTCTTCCGCAATTTCTCGGATAGTCACATGACGGTCCCACATCACCACAGCATTCACTTTGGAAATTATCTGTCATTTCAACTGATCCCACCTTACCCAGCGACATTCCACAATTACCAATCATCAAACAGCTAGATGATCCACCTGCACTTCATGAGATCGAGACTGCTGTCAAAGGATTAAAAAATAATAAAGCTGCTGGACCAGCCGGCATACCTGCTGAAATTTTCAAACATGGCGGGCACCAGCTCCTTCGATGCTTACACCAGTTCATACTACAGACGTGGAATACCGGTCAACTGCCGCAGCAATGGAAAGACGCCAACATCACAATGATATACAAAAAGAAAGGTGATAGGCAAATATGCTGCAACAGTCATGGAATCTTCTTGCTTTCGGTTGCCGGTAAGGTTCTTGCACGAGTTATGCTCAGAAGACTACTAACACAAGTAGTTGACATTGTCATGCCAGAATCTCAGTGTGGTTTTCGTCGAGGCAGGGGCACTATAGATATGATCTTTGTCGCACGATTATTCCGAGAAATGCCGTGAACAAAACTGGGATCTATATCTTGCGTTCATAGATCTGACCAGGCTTTCGACACGGTCACAGAGACCTGCTCTGGAAGATCCTAGGCCAGTTCGGCTGTCCACGAAACTTTCTAAAGATCATCCAAGAATTCCATGACGGCATGAAAGCCAGGGTCGTCCTTGGTGGCCGATTATCTGACCTCTTTGACGTACTTGTCGGAGTAAAACGGGTGTGTTTCTGGCCTCCTCTTATTTTCAATCTTTTCTTGTTGTTACTCTGGCAATGGTCGATCGAATCTTCCGTCTGATGCAGGCATACCATTCACATACCGTCTTGATGGGAGTCTGTTCAACATACATCGGCTAAAGCTAAGACAATGACTTCTACTGACAGAGTTTTCGAGCTCAAGTACGCTGACGATGCTGCTATATCGCTCATTTTGCTGATGGGCTTCAAAACAGTCTCGATATATAATCAGCGCCTACAGTCGTGCCGGGCTCATTGTCAACACGAAGGAGACTGAGGTTCTGTCCTTAGCCTCCAACCGCAGCTGCAATTCATCTCCATTCTTTGCAGCGGGTGATGTCCTACTGGCAACAAATGACTTCACATACCTGGGGAGCATTATATCTGACAATTGTAACATCGACAAAGAAATTGAACATCGTATTAAGGCAGCATCTTCATCTTTCGGCAGACTACTACATCGAGTCTTCATCAATCGCAACCTTAAGACTTCCACAAAAGTAGCTGTTTACAAGGCTGTCCTGTATATCAACGCTTCTATATGGATGTGAATCATGGACGCCATATCACCTCCATATAAAAGCGCTTGAGGCCTATCAGATGTGCTGTCTGAGAAGCATCCTCCATGTACAATGGTGGCATAAAACACCCGAACACCAAAATCCTTGAGATGGCTGACATAACTTCAGCGGAGTACCTGCTAGTACAGAGGCAACCGCGTTGGATTGGACACCTCATCAGAATGCCAGGAAATCGCCTTCCTCGACGACTGCTGTATGGCGAACTGTCATCCGGGAAACGTGCAGTGGGTCGTCCAAAGAACCAATTCATGGATCGCGTCCGTGAAATCCTGCGCAGTTGCAACATTGCAGTGGAAACACTTGAAAGTTCAGCCAGTGATAGGGAAGCGTGGAGGGAAGCATCTCAAGCGGGCCTGATGTATTTCATGGCGAGTGGCTGCGTGCGGAGGAGGAGCGTCGGAGCAGACGACACGAGGCCTTACTCAAGCCGAAGGCCGGCCCATGCTGTCCGACATGCGGCAGACAGTGTGCCTCGGATTCTGGACTTCAAAACCATGCCGAGTTCATACATCAAAGACAAAGACTAAGAAACAGTAACATGAACGTCGTCGTCGAAACCGACGGACTACACAAGGTACACACATACTGTACACACATATACTGTACACTGTACACAGTACACACATACTATATACAGTACACACATATACTGTACACTGTACACAGTACACACATACTATATACAGTACACACATACTGTACACTGTACACACATACTATATACTGTACACTGTACACACTTTACTGTACACATACTGTACACTGTACACACATACTGTACACACATACTATATACAGCACACATACTGTATACAGTACACAGTACACACATACTGTACACTGTACATACTGTACACTGTACACACACTGTACACTGTACACACACTGCACACAGTACACACATACTATATACTGTACACTGTACACAGTATACACATACTATATACTACACATACTATATACTGTACACTGTACACACATACTGTACACAGTACACACATACTGTGCACAGTACACAGTACACACATACTGTACACTGTACACAGTACAAACACTGTACACAGTACAACATACTGTATACTGTATACTGTACACAGTACAAACACTGTACACACATACTGTATACTGTACACAGTACAAACATGCTGTACACACATACTGTACACTCTACAACATACTGCATACAGTACACACATACTGTATACTGTACACAGTACAAACATACTGTACACTGTACAACATACTGCATACACAGTGCAACATATTGTATACAGTACACACATACTGTACATAGTACAAACACACTATTGTAGTTCGCTCTTTTACAGCACAAGATTTCCTGGATTACCTTGAGAAGAAAATAGAAGACATCAGGTTAAACATATCCCAGCATGCCTTAATCCAGCCACTACACCCTGCTATTGAGGTGGGCGCCACTACTGAGGTATTACGTAGATTTACAGAATTTGACAGTATCTCACTAGACATGCTGACAAAACTTGTAATGTCAACAAAAAGCACAACCTGTTTATTTGATCCTATACCAACAAAACTGTTTAAGGACCTGTGGTCCACTCTTGGGCCGACTATGCTGGAAATGATTAATCTTTCATTAACTTCTGGATCTGTTCCTAAATGTTTCAAATCTGCAGTGATTAAACCATTACTTAAGAAACCTAATCTTGACCCTAGTATATTGAAAAACTATTGGCCGATATCAAATCTATCTTTTTGCTCTAAAATTCTGAAAAAAAAAGTGGTTTCACAGCATCTTACTGAGAATAATCTCTTTGAGACACTGCAGTCTGCTTTTAGAAAATATCATTACACAGAGACGGCTCTCACTAAAGCATTGAGGTCTGGGACAGTGCCTAAGGGGTGGCAAACTGGGGTGGTGGTCCCCAAATTAAAAAAAGGGGGACCAGAGAGTGTGTGCCAACTACAGGGGCATTACACTACTCAACCTCCCTGGTAAAGTCTACTCCAGGGTGCTGGAAAGGAGGGTTCAGCCGATAGTGGAACCTCTGATTGAAGAGGAACAATGCGGGTTCCATCCTGGTCATGGAACAACCGACCAGCTCTTCACTCTCACAAGGATAATGGAGGGTGCCTGGGAGTATGCCCACCCAGTCTACATGTGTTTTTTGGACTAGGAGAAGGCGTATGATTGGGTACCCCGGGAGACACAGTGGGAGGTGCTGTGGGAGTATGGAGTAAGGGGATCCCTTCTCAGGGCCATCCAATCTCTGTACTCACAAAGCGAGAGCTGTGTTCGGGTGCTCAGCAGTAAGTCAGACTAATTTTCGGTGGGGGTCGGCCTCCGCCAGGGCTGCACCTTGTCACCAATCCTGTTTGTGATATTCATGGACAGGATATTGAGGTGTAGTCGGGAGGAGGGTTTACAGTTTGGTGGGCTCAGGGTCTCATTGCTGCTTTTTGCAGATGATGTGGTCCTGTTTACTTCATCGGCCTGTGACCTCCAACACTCCCTGGATCGGTTCACAGCCGAGTGTGAAGCAGCTGGGATGAGGATCATCATCATCATCATCATTCAATGATTCATCTTCAACTGCTTTTCCGGGTTTGGGTAGCAGGGGGGCAACAGCTCCAGCGGGGGACCCCAGACTTCCCTTTCCCGTGGCACATTGACCACCTCTGACTGGAGGATCCCAAGGCATTCCCAGGCCAGTGTGGAGATATAATCTCTCCACCTAGCCCTGGGTCTTCCCCGGGGTCTCTCCCCAGATGGACGTGCCTGGAACACCTCCCTTGGGAGGCGCCCAGAAGGCATCCTTACCAGATGCCCGAACCACCTCAGCTGGCTCCTTTCAACGCACGCATCCCCAGACATGACCTGCCTCAGGAAACCAGTTTAATTAAAGTTGGATCATCTTCACAAGCTGAAGTTCCTTTTAGCTTGTGTCTGAGACAGTTTTCTCGACACACAATACAAAGTTCAGCCGTTGAGCAGAAAACATCGCAGGCGTTCAATTAATAACAGGAGCACTCTGCAAAGATTTATTGTAAATTGTGTAATAAATATTAATACACAAACAGAGTTGCTGTTGCATTTTCAAAAGTAATACAACAAAAAACTCGACACGTCAGTTCCACAGCAGTAACGTTGGCAAGCAGAAGGACGTCTTCTGGTAACTTCACGTCTCCTCAGTGCAGACGACAACAGAGGTTTATGTCGACTCAGCGCTCGCGTCGCTGTCTTATTGCCCCGCCTCCTCTATAGTTCACCTGATGATGCACGGGAGAAAGACTGATGCGCTTTGGCTTTGGGGATTGTGAAAACGATAAGGCGGGTTCATGCAGTCGCTGGAAGCTACCTGGTTATTGTTGACACTGGGCCATGCACTGAAAGCCGTCTCACTGCATCCACACCAGGCTTCTATTCTGGAACATTCATCAAATGTTGACAGCACGATAGTGCGATAACGTGTCCGGCCTCGGTCCACCTCCTCACGCACTGTCAACGTGCACACACCCAAACATCACACCGTGCCGCTAAGCCTTCCCCCTCCCTCCTCTCCTACCCTCCATGTCCACACCAAGCATCATCCTCGTGTATTCATAGACGACGTAGGAAATGCTGACGGCTGGGACCACTTTCAGCAAGTTGGGAGAAATCCCCCGATAAAGTCCAGCGATCCCCTCCTTAGATATGATGCTGCGAAACAAAGCCACCATGGACACTTGATCTGCTGAAACTAAGCAGAGACAAATCAGTGAGTTCCAGCGTCTCACACACTAACTCACGACTCCGAGTCTCACATGACAAAAAATAAACAAATGTTTGTGGTTTCTACCTTGTGCTTGCATGCGGGTGCGGATCAGTGCCAGCGGGTAGCTCGCCAACTGTCCACACGTACTGGAGACGGCGCCACAACCAACCAGCACTGTGACCCCTGGATCAGCTAAACCCCTGTTCCTGTTAAGCCAGGCAAACTTCAGCGTCTGAAGAACAGAGGAAACAAAGGTTAACATGGCTGACTTAGCAAAGTGTGTGAGTGAAACGTTCTTGTGTCCTCACACCTCATAGACCGCCAGGTCGATACCAGCGTAAGGGACAATGCTCAGCATGTTGGGCACGTAGCCCTTGTAGAAGGCCGCGATTCCTTCTCGCTGCAGCATCTGCTTTGCACAGTCTATGATTCCACTGAACTGTCCTGTCTTTCTCAGCGTGAGACGGGTTTTCAGCACCTGGACAAACAGGAAGACAGACAGCATGAAGACAGAAACGCAAGACGTCACACAAACTACATGAATGCAGTTCTTACCTCCATGGGGTAGACAGCAGTCTGAGCTGTGGCTCCGGCCAAAGAGCCTGCGATAAACCTCTCGTGAAGCCTCAGATTTCTGCTTTCATTACTGCTGCGCATCACATGTTTGATCTGTACAGACTCACAGAGCATCAGATAGAATAAAGCAGAAATATTCCTGAGAACAGAAATACATCTTCTCCAGAGGACGCTGACGAACATGTAACCCGACATCAAAACGCAGTGGTGGGCTCAGTTCCGCTACTCTGCGAACCGCGAATTAGCGAAGCTAACTTTTTCAGTAGTGGATTAGCTTTTCAGCTAACTTTGAAAACCATCAGTAGACCAATTTAGTTTCCACTAACTTTCAGTCCACTACCATTTTTTTTGTTGTTGTTGGAGAAGTGAGTAAAGTTTAATGGTCAAAAATGTTTGTAAACCCTAAAATCAAACATGTTCGTTCCTGTCTGTTGTGTGACAGGAACAGACAGGCCGCTGCTCTGTCGAGATGAGCTCCCGGAGCGTCAACTGACAGTTAGTGAAACTCTACTCCACCTGTTCATAAGCTGTGAATTTGACTGCAGTCTCTGGAGCGATTTTGAGCACATTGATTCCGTTGCCCCTCCACAGTGAGCGCAGTCCTCCTTCTGTGACCATGAACTGAAGACCGGTCAGCACGTTTCCTGTAAAAGCAGATGAGCCGTGTACCTGGGAGAGCAAACAAGCCAACATCACTGTCCAATTACTTATGGACCGGCATAACTGTGAATAAGTGCAGTGTACACCCACCCAGCACGGACCCCGATACGGAGACAAAGACACTCATATCCACAACAGCTGTCCTCTAAAACAACCAGTGAAAATGAACACACTTTAAACCCAACTCAGCCTGGACCTCAGGTTCACTCAACAGCAAAGCTCCTGATGGCCAGAAGCCTTCAACATCAGTAGACATTCAGACAATTCCACCTACACGCCTCCAGAGGGCGGTGATGAGTGGCGGCTGTAACATGTGGTGTAAGATTGCAGTGTGTGTAAATAAGGGAACAGATTAGTCTCCTTTATCCTCTTCTTGTCTCTAAAGAGGAATACGAATAAGAAAGAACTTTATTAATCTCCAAGGAAATTGTTTTGCCAGAGTGTCGAAAAAGTGACCCTTGCTTTTTTTTTTACAGTGAGAACAGTGAATCCAACATGTTTATGCAAAATGACTGAAGCCACTTGCACAAGATGTTGACAGTATTGCACATAACTCTGATTAACAAAATAACTGTTCATTATGTATTCATCCTGCAGAAGGGGCAGGAGTTACACAGTCTGATTGCCACAGGTAGAAAGGACCTCCTGTGGCGTTCTGTGGTGCACCTCAGTGGTCTCAGTCTTTGGCTGAAGGTGCTCTGACAGGATGTCAGTGTGGCATGCAGGGGGTGGGAGGGGTTGTCCAGGATGCTGAGCAGTTCCTCAGCATCCTCCTCTCTGACATCTTCACCACAGACTCCAGCTCCACCGCAGGACAGAGCCAGCTCTCCTACATATATGTGCTTGTTGAATCTGTTCATATCAGCTGTCTTCAGTCTGCTGCACCAGCACACTACAGCGCAGAAGATGACACTGGAGACCACAGAATGATAAAACATCTGCAACATATTTCTGCAGACATTGAAAGATCTGAGCCTCCTAAGGACGTACCTCTCACCTTTCTTATACATGGCATCTGTGTTTACAGTCCAGTCCAGTTTGTTGTCTATGTGGACACCCAGGTACTTGTCACCTACTCTGCAGTGATGGTGACGTTCATTTACTTTAATCAATAAGTACAGAGTCATACACCCAGTACAAAGCCCAGGACAAAATCTGGCACAAAACCCAGAATAAAAATCTGGCACAAAACCCAGGACCAAATCTGGCACAAAACCCAGGATAAAAATCTGGCACAAAACCCAGGACAAAATCTGGTACAAAACCCAGAATGAAATCTGGCACAAAACCCAGAATGAAATCTGGCACAAAACCCAGGATAAAATCTGGCACAAAGCCCAGAACAAAATATGACACAAAACCCAGAACAAAATATGACACAAAACCCAGGACAAAATCTGACACAAAACCCAGGACAAAATCTGGCACAAAACCCAGGACAAAATATGACACAAAACCCAGAACAAAATATGACACAAAGCCCAGGACAAAATATGACACAAAACCCAGTACAAAATATGACACAAAACCCAGAACAAAATATGACACAAAGCCCAGGACAAAATCTGGCACAAAGCCCAGGACAAAATCTGGCACAAAACCCAGGACAAAATCTGACACAAAACCCAGGACACAATCTGGCACAAAACCCAGAAGGAAATCAGCACAAAACCCAGAACGAAATATGACACAAAACCCAGAAGGAAATCTGGCAAAAAAAAAACCAGAAGGAAATCTGGCAAAAAACCCAGGACAAAATCTGACACAAAACCCAGAAGGAAATCTGGCACAAAACCCAGGACAGAATCTGGCACAAAACCCAGGACAAAATCTGGCACAAAGCCCAGGACAAAATCTGGCACAAAACCCAGAAGGAAATCTGGCACAAAACCCAGGACAAAATCTGGCACAAAACCCAGAAGGAAATCTGACAAAACCCAGAAGGAAAACTGGCACAAAGCCCAGGACAAAATCTGGCACAAAACCCAGGACAAAATCTGACAAAACCCAGAAGGAAATCTGGCACAAAGCCCAGGACAAAATCTGACAAAACCCAGAAGGAAATCTGGCACAAAACCCAGAAGGAAATCTGGCACAAAACCCAGGACAAAATCTGGCACAAAACCCAGGACAAAATCTGACAAAACCCAGAAGGAAAACTGGCACAAAGCCCAGGACAAAATCTGGCACAAAACCCAGGACAAAATCTGACAAAACCCAGAAGGAAATCTGGCACAAAACCCAGGACAAAATCTGGCACAAAACCCAGTATAAAATCTGGCACAAAGCCCAGAATGAAATCTGGCAAAAAACCCAGGACAAAATCTGGTACAAAACCGAGGACAAAATCTGGCACAAAACCCAGGACAAAACCCAGAACAAAATCTGGTACAAAACCCAGAACAAAATCTGGTACAAAACCCAGAACAAAATCAGGCACAAAACCCAGGACAAAATCTGACACAAAACCCAGAAGGAAATCTGGCACAAAACCGAGGACAAAATCTGGCACAAAACCCAGAACAAAATCTGGCACAAAACCCAAAACCCTGGGACAAAGCTGGACATGTGTCATTACTAGTTCTACCTGATGCTTGCTTGCCTCTACTGGTGGTTGGCTCTCACTGCGGTATTGTATCACTTCCTGTTCCGGAGCACAGCGGTGTTTTGCTGTATCTGTTAGCTGTTTAATCTGCGCAGTTAGATTGATCTAGTTACCTAGATAACGATTTGTTTCACAGTGTAATCTTCACGTGCCTTAACTAAAGCACTCCCTCTGCTGAATCACCTCTAAATTATTTACACGTTATTCACTTTGCGTGTTTTTAGGAATCCGCTAGCTTAGCGCAGCTACTAGCTCTTAGCCGGTTTAGCATGGCGGCTTCTCCTGTCTCTCCCGCACTTTTCTGCTCTGGGTGTGAAATGTTTAGTTATTCCTCGGCCTCCTTTAGTAGTAATGGTACTTGTAATAAGTGTAGCTTATTCGTAGCTTTGGAGGCCAGGCTGGGCGAATTGGAGACTCGGCTCCGCACCGTGGAAAATTCTACAGCTAGCCAGGCCCCTGTAGTCGGTGCGGACCAAGGTAGCTTAGCCGCCGTTAGTTTCCCTCTGGCAGATCCCGAGCAGCCGGGAAAGCAGGCCGACTGGGTGACTGTGAGGAGGAAGCGTAGCCCTAAACAGAAGCCCCGTGTACACCGCCAACCTGTTCACATTTCTAACCGTTTTTCCCCACTCGGCGACACACCCGCCGAGGATCAAACTCTGGTTATTGGCGACTCTGTTTTGAGAAATGTGAAGTTACGACACCAGCAACCATAGTCAATTGTCTTCCGGGGGCCAGAGCAGGCGACATTGAAGGAAATTTGAAACTGCTGGCTAAGGCTAAGCGTAAATTTGGTAAGATTGTAATTCACGTCGGCAGTAATGACACCCGGTTACGCCAATCGGAGGTCACTAAAATTAACATTGAATCGGTGTGTAACTTTGCAAAAACAATGTCGGACTCTGTAGTTTTGTCTGGGCCCCTCCCCAATCGGACCGGGACTGACATGTTTAGCCGCATGTTCTCCTTAAATTGCTGGCTGTCTGAGTGGTGTCCAAAAAATGAGGTGGGCTTCATAGATAATTGGCAAAGCTTCTGGGGAAAACCTGGTCTTGTTAGGAGAGACGGCATCCATCCCACTTTGGATGGAGCAGCTCTCATTTCTAGAAATCTGGCCAATTTTCTTAAATCCTCCAAACCGTGACTATCCAGGGTTGGAACCAGGAAGCAGAGTTGTAGTCTTACACACCTCTCTGCAGCTTCTCTCCCCCTGCCATCCCCTCATTACCCCATCCCCGTAGAGACGGTGCCTGCTCCCAGACCACCAATAACCAGCAAAAATCTATTTAAGCATAAAAATTCAAAAATAAAAAATAATATAGCACCTTCAACTGCACCACAGACTAAAACAGTTAAATGTGGTCTATTAAACATTAGGTCTCTCTCTTCTAAGTCCCTGTTAGTAAATGATATAATAATTGATCAACATATTGATTTATTCTGCCTTACACAAACCTGGTTACAGCAGGATGAATATGTTAGTTTAAATGAGTCAACACCCCCGAGTCACACTAACTGCCAGAACGCTCGTAGCACGGGCCGAGGGGGAGGATTAGCAGCAATCTTCCATTCCAGCTTATTAATTAATCAAAAACCCAGACAGAGCTTTAATTCATTTGAAAGCTTGACTCTTAGTCTTGTCCATCCAAATTGGAAGTCCCAAAAACCAGTTTTATTTGTTATTATCTATCGTCCTCCTGGTCGTTACTGTGAGTTTCTCTGTGAATTTTCAGACCTTTTGTCTGACTTAGTGCTTAGCTCAGATAAGATAATTATAGTGGGCGATTTTAACATCCACACAGATGCTGAGAATGACAGCCTCAACACTGCATTTAATCTATTATTAGACTCAATTGGCTTTGCTCAAAATGTAAATGAGTCCACCCACCACTTTAATCATATCTTAGATCTTGTTCTGACTTATGGTATGGAAATTGAAGACTTAACAGTATTCCCTGAAAACTCCCTTCTGTCTGATCATTTCTTAATAACATTTACATTTACTCTGATGGACTACCCAGCAGTGGGGAATAAGTTTCATTACACTAGAAGTCTTTCAGAAAGCGCTGTAACTAGGTTTAAGGATATGATTCCTTCTTTATGTTCTCTAATGCCATATACCAACACAGTGCAGAGTAGCTACCTAAACTCTGTAAGTGAGATAGAGTTTCTCGTCAATAGTTTTACATCCTCATTGAAGACAACTTTGGATGCTGTAGCTCCTCTGAAAAAGAGAGCTTTAAATCAGAAGTGCCTGACTCCGTGGTATAACTCACAAACTCGCAGCTTAAAGCAGATAACCCGTAAGTTGGAGAGGAAATGGCGTCTCACTAATTTAGAAGATCTTCACTTAGTCTGGAAAAAGAGTCTGTTGCTCTATAAAAAAGCCCTCCGTAAAGCTAGGACATCTTACTACTCATCACTAATTGAAGAAAATAAGAACAACCCCAGGTTTCTTTTCAGCACTGTAGCCAGGCTGACAAAGAGTCAGAGCTCTATTGAGCCGAGTATTCCTTTAACTTTAACTAGTAATGACTTCATGACTTTCTTTGCTAATAAAATTTTAACTATTAGAGAAAAAATTACTCATAACCATCCCAAAGACGTATCATTATCTTTGGCTGCTTTCAGTGATGCCGGTATTTGGTTAGACTCTTTCTCTCAGATTGTTCTGAGTTATTTTCATTAGTCACTTCCTCCAAACCATCAACATGTCTATTAGACCCCATTCCTACCAGGCTGCTCAAGGAAGCCCTACCGTTAATTAATGCTTCGATCTTAAATATGATTAGTCTGTCTTTATTAGTTGGCTATGTACCACAGGCTTTTAAGGTGGCAGTAATTAAACCATTACTTAAAAAGCCATCACTTGACCCAGCTATCTTAGCTAATTATAGGCCAATCTCCAACCTTCCTTTTCTCTCAAAAATTCTTGAAAGGGTAGTTGTAAAACAGCTAACTGATCATCTGCAGAGGAATGGTCTATTTGAAGAGTTTCAGTCAGGTTTTAGAATTCATCATAGTACAGAAACAGCATTAGTGAAGGTTACAAATGATCTTCTTATGGCCTCAGACAGTGGACTCATCTCTGTGCTTGTTCTGTTAGACCTCAGTGCTGCATTTGATACTGTTGACCATAAAATTTTATTACAGAGATTAGAGCATGCTGTTGTGTGTGGGCCGCCAGAAGAGGAGGTACTGCTGGCCCACCACCAGTGGGCGCCCTGCCTGAAGTGCGGGCTTCAGGCACGAGAGGGCGCTGCCACCACGGACACAGCCGGGGGTGACAGCTGTCACTCATTATCTCTTGACAGCTGTCACCCATCTACTCAACATCATCTCACTCCATAAAGACCAGACGTCATCTCCACCTCGTTGCCGAGATATCGTACTTCATTGGAGGTAATATCCTCAGCCATTTGTGGTAACTGTGAGTGTTTGCAGGAGTACCGGTCCTTAGTTTTGTGGAGGCTGAGTGAGTGCAGGACGGCACTCTTTTCCTCTGAGGGATCACTGCATTCACATATTGAGTGAGAGGTGGAGGTGGCATTCCCACCGTTGTTGTTACGGGGTGTACACACACCCACACTTGACTGTCTTTGTTATCGCCAGCAGTACCAGATCCGACAGTCGGGGACGGTGATCACCTGGGAATTCGGGACTTGGCGGCTCCAGTATTCACCAGGTTCGGTGGCGACGGAAATCGTGTGGTTCCGGCTCTTCTCAGGACAGACGTCTTCTATCCTCGAGCCTGCCCACACGTCACCTTTGTGGATTGACTGTAATCATATTCTGAGATTGTCTGTATGTTCGTTGTGCTCCTTCACAACATTAAATTGTTAATTTTTGGCTCATCTATTGACCGTTCATTTGCGCCCCCTGTTGTGGGTCCGTGTCACTACACTTTCACAACAGGATATCTCGGCCAGCGTCATGGACTCCGAGGGGCGTCACCAGGCTGTTGAACGACCAATGGGAGAGCAGGGAGCGCAGGCGTCTGCAGGAGGCGTGATTGGTGAGCTGCAGCACATTCTCACCGCCTTTACGGCTCGGTTGGATCAAATGACCGAGCAAAACATCCTCCTGAACCGCAGGGTGGAGGCTCTCTCCACGTAGGTGGCGGCGAGCGCTCAGGGCGCTGCTGCAGCTCCTCCTCCTGCCGACCCTGTGCAGGATATGAACGTTCCAGTGGTGGTTCAACAACCCCTCCCACCATCCCCTGAAGCATACATAAGCCCTCCTGAGCCGTACGGAGGTTGTGTGGAGATGTGCGCGGACTTTCTCATGCAGTGTTCGCTCGTCTTCGCACAACGTCCCGTCATGTACGCGTCAGACGCTAGTAAAATAGCTTATGTGATTGCTCTGCTTCGGGGTAAGGCACGCGCCTGGGCTACGGCGCTCTGGGAACAGAACTCACGGTTGTTATCAGCATACACTGGGTTTGTGGGGGAGTTCAGAACAGTGTTTGATCACCCTAACAGAGGAGAGACCGCTTCAACAATGCTGCTGTCAATGCGACAGGGGCGCCGGTGCGCAGCCGAATATGCAGTCGACTTCCGCATCGCGGCTGCGAGGTCCGGCTGGAATAACATTGCGCTCCGTGCCGCCTTCATAAACGGACTGTCATCGGTCCTGAAGGAGCATCTGGTAGCTAAGGAGGAACCGCGGGATTTAGATGGGCTTATCGATCTCGTTATATGGTTAGACAATCGGTTGGAGGAACGCCGTCGGGAGCGAGGCGAAGGACGTGGCCGGATACGCGCCGCCCCTCTCCCTTCCGGGTTCGAAAAGGGGCCGCCCTCCCCACGCTCCACAGCCGCAGCGCTCCGTGGGGCAACAGCTCCCCCTGCTGGCGTTGTTAGGGAAACGCACAGGGCCAAAATCAGGAGGCTGGTCCGCGGGGAGTGTTTTCTCTGCAGCTCAAAGGAGCACACACAGAAAAACTGCCCCAAACGGCCACAACAACAACCGCCCTCAGAGACTGGGCTAAGGGGGGGTCAAAACATTCACGTGGGACACACACAGATTGCCACACGACTCCCAGTTACAATCCTGAGCGGGGATTTAACCCTTCAAGCCCCAGCACTGGTGGACACGGGGTCAGAAGGGAATTTGCTAGACAGCAGATGGGCAAGGGAGGTAGGGCTCCCTCTGGTGGCGCTTCCTTCGCCATTGCAGGTGCGGGCACTAGATGGCACCCTCCTCCCTTTAATCACACACAAGACACAACCAGTAACTCTGGTGGTGTCTGGAAACCATCGGGAGGAGATTGAGTTTTTTGTAACTCCTTCTACCTCCCACGTGATTTTGGGCTTCCCTTGGATGTTGAAGCACAATCCCCGGATTGATTGGCCGTCTGGGGTGGTGCTTCAGTGGAGCGAAACCTGCCATCGGGTGTGTTTAGGATCCTCGGTTCCTCCCGGTTTACAGGCTAAGGAGGAGGTCAAAGTCCCGCCCAATCTGACGGCAGTGCCGGTTGAGTACCACGATCTTGCTGACGTCTTCAGCAAGGATCTGGCACTCACCCTTCCCCCGCACCATCCGTATGATTGTGCCATTGATTTGGTTCCAGGCGCTGAGTTCCCGTCCAGCAGGCTGTACAACCTCTCACGACCTGAGCGCGAATCAAGCTGGATCTTAGAAATGCGTATCACCTGGTTCGGATCCGGAAGGGAGACGAATGGAAGACGGCATTTAACACCCCGTTAGGTCACTTTGAGTACCTGGTCATGCCGTTCGGCCTCACCAACGCCCCCGCGACGTTCCAAGCCTTGGTTAACGACGTCTTGCGGGACTTCCTGCACTGATTCATCTTCGTATATCTGGACGATATTCTCATCTTTTCTCCTGATCCTGAGACCCATGTCCAGCATGTACGTCAGGTCCTGCAGCGGTTGTTAGAGAACCGACTGTTTGTGAAGGGCGAGAAGTGCGAGTTTCACCGCACGTCTTTGTCCTTCCTGGGGTTTATCATCTCCTCTAACTCCGTCGCCCCTGATCCGGCCAAGGTTGCGGCGGTGAGAGATTGGCCCCAACCAACAAGCCGTAGGAAGCTGCAACAGTTCCTCGGCTTCGCTAATTTCTATAGGAGGTTCATTAAGGGCTACAGTCAGGTAGTTAGCCCCCTGACAGCCCTGACCTCTCCAAAAGTCCCCTTCACCTGGTCGGATCGGTGCGAAGCCGCGTTCAAGGAGTTGAAACAACGGTTCTCTACTGCGCCAGTTTTGGTGCAGCCCGACCCTAGCTGCCAGTTCGTGGTTGAAGTGGACGCCTCTGACTCAGGGATAGGAGCCGTGCTATCCCAGAGCGGAGAGACTGATAAGGTTCTTCACCCGTGTGCCTACTTTTCACGCAGGTTGACCCCGGGTGAACGGAACTATGACGTTGGCAATCGAGAACTCCTTGCGGTGAAAGAGGCTCTTGAGGAGTGGAGACACCTGTTGGAGGGAGCGTCTGTGCCGTTCACGGTTTTCACTGACCATCGGAACCTGGAGTATATCAGGACCGCCAAGCGGCTGAACCCCAGGCAAGCCCGCTGGTCACTGTTCTTCGGGCGTTTTGACTTCCAGATCACCTATCGCCCCAGGACCAAGAACCAAAGGTCGGATGCCTTGTCCCGGGTACACGAAGAGGAGGTCAAAACTGCACTGTCGGATCCACCGGAGCCCATCCTGCCTGAGTCCACTATCGTGGCCACCCTCACCTGGGACGTGGAGAAGATCGTCCGGGAGGCCCTGGCACGGAGCCTGGACCCAGGAACAGGTCCGAAGAACCGGTTGTACGTCCCACCAGAGGCCAGAGCTGCAGTCTTGGACTTCTGTCACGGTTCCAAGCTCTCCTGTCATCCAGGGGTGCGAAGGACCGTGGCAGTTGTCCGGCAGCGCTTCTGGTGGACGTCTATGGAGGCCGACGTCCGGGAGTACATGCGTCCGGCAGCGCTTCTGGTGGACGTCTATGGAGGCCGACGTCCGGGAGTACATCCAGGCCTGCACCACCTGTGCCAGGGGCAAGGCAGACCATAAAAGGTCCCAAGGACTTCTCCAGCCGTTACCTGTGCCTCATCGCCCCTGGTCCCACATCGGCCTGGATTTCGTCACGGGCCTCCCGCCGTCCCAGGGCAACACCACCATCTTCATGATAGTGGACCGATTCTCCAAGGCGGCCCACTTTGTGGCCCTCCCGAAGCTCCCAACAGCCCAGGAGACAGCAGACCTCCTGGTCCACCACGTCGTCCGTCTGCATGGGATACCCACCGACATTGTCTCAGATCGTGGTCCCCAGTTCTCCTCACACGTCTGGAGGAGCTTCTGCCGGGAACTGGGGGCTACTGTGAGCCTCTCGTCCGGGTATCATCCGCAGACCAATGGACAGGCAGAACGGGCCAATCAGGAATTGAAGCAAGCTCTATGCTGTGTGACGTCCGCACACCCGACGGCCTGGAGTAAACATCTGGCCTGGATCGAGTATGCGCATAACAGCCAGGTGTCCTCTGCCACCGGCCTCTCCCCATTTGAGGTGTGTTTGGGGTATCAGCCCCCGTTGTTTCCCGTGGTGGAGGGAGAGGTCGGTGTGCCCTCGGTCCAGGCCCACCTGCGGAAGTGCCGTCGGGTGTGGCGCTCCGCCCGTTCTGCCTTGTTGAAGGCCCGGACGAGGGCGAAGACCCATGCAGACCGCCGGCGATCCCCGGCCCCTGCTTACCAGCCCGGGCAGGAGGTGTGGCTTTCCACGAAGGACATCCCCCTCCAGGTGGACTCCCCGAAACTTCAGGACAGATATATCAGACCATTCAAGAACCTCAAAGTCCTCAGTCCTGCCGCAGTGAAGCTCCAACTCCCGGCTTCACTGCGGATCCATCCGGTTTTTTACGTGTCACGAATCAAACCTCACCACACCTCACCCCTCTGTGCTCCCGGACCGGCGCCACCTCCTGCTCGGATCATTGACGGGGAGCCGGCTTGGACGGTGCGCCGGCTCCTGGACGTCCATCGGATGGGCCGGGGGTTCCAGTACTTGGTGGACTGGGAGGGGTATGGACCCGAAGAACGCTCCTGGGTGAAGAGGAGCTTCATCCTGGATCCGGCCCTCCTGGCCGACTTCTACCACCGTCACCCGAACAAGCCTGGTCGGGCGCCAGGAGGCGCCCGTTGAGGGTGGGGTCCTGTTGTGTGTGGGCCGCCAGAAGAGGAGGTAATGCTGGCCCACCACCAGTGGGCGCCCTGCCTGAAGTGCGGGCTTCAGGCACGAGAGGGTGCTGCCGCCACGGACACAGCCGGGGGTGACAGCTGTCACTCATTATCTCTTGACAGCTGTCACCCATCTACTCAACATCATCTCACTCCATAAAGACCAGACGTCATCTCCACCTCGTTGCCGAGATATCGTACTTCATTGGAGGTAATATCCTCAGCCATTTGTGGTAACTAATAATCTGTCTATTGTGAGTGTTTGCAGGAGTACCGGTCCTTAGTTTTGTGGAGGCTGAGTGAGTGCAGGACGGCACTCTTTTCCTCTGAGGGATCACTGCATTCACATATTGAGTGAGCGGTGGAGGTGGCATTCCCACCGTTGTTGTTACGGGGTGTACACACACCCACACTTGACTGTCTTTGTTATCGCCAGCAGTACCAGATCCGACAGTCGGGGACGGTGATCACCTGGAAATTCGGGACTTGGCGGCTCCAGTATTCACCAGGTTCGGTGGCGGCGGAAATCGTGTGGTTCGGGCTCTTCTCAGGACAGACGTCTTCTATCCTCAAGCCTGCCCACACGTCACCTTTGTGGATTGACTGTAATCATATTCTGAGATTGTCTGTATGTTCGTTGTGCTCCTTCACAACATTAAATTGTTAATTTTTGGCTCATCTATTGACCGTTCATTTGCGCCCCCTGTTGTGGGTCCGTGTCACTACACTTTCACAACACATGCCATAGGTATTAAAGGCACTGCGCTGCGGTGGTTTGAATCATATTTATCTAATAGATTACAATTTGTTCATGTAAATGGGGAATCTTCTTCACAGACTAAGGTTAATTATGGAGTTCCACAAGGTTCTGTGCTAGGACCAATTTTATTCACTTCATACATGCTTCCCTTAGGCAGTATTATTAGACGGCATTGCTTAAATTTTCATTGTTACGCAGATGATACCCAGCTTTATCTATCCATGAAGCCAGAGGACACACACCAATTAGCTAAACTGCAGGATTGTCTTACAGACATAAAGACATGGATGACCTCTAATTTCCTGCTTTTAAACTCAGATAAAACTGAAGTTATTGTACTTGGCCCCACAAATCTTAGAAACATGGTGTCTAACCAGATCTTTACTCTGGATGGCATTACCCTGACCTCTAGTAATACTGTGAGAAATCTTGGAGTCATTTTTGATCAGGATATGTCATTCAATGCGCATATTAAACAAATATGTAGGACTGCTTTTTTGCATTTATGCAATATCTCTAAAATTAGAAAGGTCTTGTCTCAGAGTGATGCTGAAAAACTAATTCATGCATTTATTTCCTCTAGGCTGGACTATTGTAATTCATTATTATCAGGTTGTCCTAAAAGTTCCCTGAAAAGCCTTCAGTTAATTCAAAATGCTGCAGCTAGAGTACTGACAGGGACTAGAAGGAGAGAGCATATCTCACCCATATTGGCCTCTCTTCATTGGCTTCCTGTTAATTCTAGAATAGAATTTAAAATTCTTCTTCTTACTTATAAGGTTTTGAATAATCAGGTCCCATCTTATCTTAGGGACCTCGTAGTACCATATCACCCCAATAGAGCGCTTCGCTCTCAGACTGCAGGCTTACTTGTAGTTCCTAGGGTTTGTAAGAGTAGAATGGGAGGCAGAGCCTTCAGCTTTCAGGCTCCTCTCCTGTGGAACCAGCTCCCAATTCAGATCAGGGAGACAGACACCCTCTCTACTTTTAAGATTAGGCTTAAAACTTTCCTTTTTGCTAAAGCTTATAGTTAGGGCTGGATCAGGTGACCCTGAACCATCCCTTAGTTATGCTGCTATAGACTTAGACTGCTGGGGGGTTCCCATGATGCACTGAGTGTTTCTTTCTCTTTTTGCTCTGTATGCACCACTCTGCATTTAATCATTAGTGATTGATCTCTGCTCCCCTCCACAGCATGTCTTTTTCCTGGTTCTCTCCCTCAGCCCCAACCAGTCCCAGCAGAAGACTGCCCCTCCCTGAGCCTGGTTCTGCTGGAGGTTTCTTCCTGTTAAAAGGGAGTTTTTCCTTCCCACTGTAGCCAAGTGCTTGCTCACAGGGGGTCGTTTTGACTGTTGGGGTTTTTACGTAATTACTGTATGGCCTTGCCTTACAATATAAAGCGCCTTGGGGCAACTGTTTGTTGTGATTTGGCGCTATATAAATAAAATTGAATTGAATTGAATTGAATTGAAATTGATGCATGTTGTCATTTTTAAGTCCAGCACCTGCATCTTCTAAATGATGGTTGCACTCATGTGGGCGTGTCACAGGCACAGAGCAACAGTGTGTCAAAAACCAGACTGGTCAGACGTGCCAGACCAGTCAAGAAATAAAACTGGTGCAGCTGTTAAAAAGCACCAGAATCTTGAAGGGACAAACTTTGTTATTTGAAGTTTTGGATTTGTTTTATTTTTGATCGTGTCCATAGTCTGACAGGTGCTTCAGCTTGTCCCGACTCACCTGACGGAAGACTTTCAGGCGATCCAAAGGAGCAGATCCAGTACGCGATACTGATCCGGCCACAGCTCCTGCCATCAACTGCCGCCACACGTAGCCAGACGTCTTCTCCTCCTCTGAAAAGTCATCGGGCACCGTCAGCTGCTCGCCGATATCCAGCATCTGCAACGTCCATCAGGCCTGTGAAACCTTCACAGCTCAAAAACCCACCATGTCCCTGTCAAGCTGTTGACACACAATATTTGGACCTTTTCCAGAACCTTAAAGTTTCCTGAGAACATAACCGCAAGAACCACAAGAGTGTTTGAAAAGTCAGACTGTGTAAAATGCATTTTTAAACTCTTACATTTAAATGTGGCTGCAAAGTCACACAAAGAAAGCTAAAACAAAAAAAAAATCAAACACTTTGTTTCAACTCTGGTGATGAACATCACTGAAGGTCGGCCACTCAGTCCCATTTTGCATAGAGACCTGTAGGTGGAACATTTTTTTTTAGCTTTGAAATAGATTCAACAAAAATTCTACAAGAACACTGGATAGATGTACAAAAAAAGATCCAGATACACCTGGAAAGAGTCACGAGGTCAGAGGGGTTTAGTGATGCTGATATCTTTGCAGGAGAATGAAAATCCAAGTCTTTAGGGTCCTGGTGCTTCCTGAGACTTGGACTCTAACCAGTGACCTGAGGTGAGGACTAGATGTCTTTGGTCCCAGGTCTCTGTGGAGGATCTTTGGGTCCTGCTGGAATGACTTTGTGTCCAATGAACAGTTACTTAGTGAGACTCAGATGAGGAGGATCACCGACACTGTGAGGGAACATCAGACACCACATTTAGTCCATGTGGGAAGTTTCTCTGGACATGATCCAGGACACAGGAGTCTCGGAGGACCCCAGAGACCGGAGAAGGTCAAGGAAATGCCCACGTTTCACCTGACCAAGGACATGCCCATAGAGTGCAGTTTTAAACAGAAACAAAGTGATTATCAAAGATTCACTGCTGATGCTCAGAAATGACATGCACAGTGAAGGCAGGGGGGCCGATTTTCTGGAGGGACCATTTGGTCGGCGACACTGATCGAGGTGCAGTCTGAACACAATCTGATGGCAATCTAAATATTCGAGACGGCACCCCAACAGCATTTGAAACAATCTGATTGCGGTTGGGGGTGAATTCAAAGCGGGCCATGTCACATCCAGCAAGAATGGTCCTCCCCAGCAGCGCGCTGCAGAGGACCTTCGCAGCAGCTACAAGGTGCAATTGTCATCACCACAACATCATTACAAATGCCACCATTTACTGGCCACATATCAGTTGGCAACACAATATGTATTTCGAGGAATAAATCATGCGTTCAGATCCATATATGTGAGATAGGATTAAATCCGTCACACGTTCTCTCTCTCTCTGTCTCTCTCTCTTCAGGACATCAGGTGTTTAGTGGCAGGTGGACCTGCTGCTGTCCAGACAGGCTCACACACACGCACCGAAGCAATCAGATGATGTGAGCCCACGCTGGAGCACCGACGCGATCAGCTGTTATGAGCACACACACGTAGCTGAGTGATCATTTCATCCAGCCTCACGCACGTGCAGCAAAGCCATGAGCTATTATGTGCTCATGCACAGCGCGGCCGGTCATCCAGCTGACGTGACAGCTCACAGCACGGCTCTGTGATGCACTTCCCTCAGCGGAGTGCATTTGAGTGGGGTGTTACAGCCATGTCGAACATATTATTACAGACATGTTATCTAACCCATAAGTGGGGATGTCAATGTATGTGTAATATCATGCTTATTATGGATGTAACAGCCCGTTCAGTCTGGTGCACATAATGATTGTGTGCCACAGACTTTGCACGTTACTATATTTCCTTTGCGCATCCCATATGGCAGGGGTGCCCAAGTTCGGTCCTCGAGATCTACCTTGCTGATACTCTTAGTTGTCTCCCTGTTCCAACACACCTGCCATATGGGATGCACCAGGGTGAAGTCCGGCTCATCCTGCCGCAGTCGGGACATGAATTGCCCTCAAACGCGATCAGTCTGTGTCGAATGCTGTTTTGACACCGTGAGAATATTCAGAATGCAGTCAGAATGCAGTTAGAGTCCACATCGACTCCCATTCGATATAGTTCTACCTCAAATGCATCTCAACAGTTGGGTGCATGTGCTCAACTTTCAGGCTGGTCGTACGGCTGTGCTGACTGTTTGGAGTGCACCTCGAATTTCCATTTGGGCTCATTCAGCCACTAGTGTGACGCGGAAAAAAGAAAAAATTAGCTTTTCAGTGGCGCCTTACTTGTGATGAACATAATGCTCCATATTGCATTCAATATATTTAACTTATTTAGTATTTGCCTACTGTGACCAATAATGCTCAAAAAGGGTACAAACACAAAAGTAGTTTTGGAAATGCATTCTGAAGGGAGTAGCTGCCTTCCATTGCAAACATTATTCCATATATAGTGAGGAAATAAGTATTTGAACACCCTGCGATTTTGCAAGTTCTCCCACTTAGAAATCATGGAGGGGTCTGAAATTTTCATCTTAGGTGCATGTCCACTGTGAGAGACATAATCTAAAAAAATTCCAGAAATCACAATGTACGAGGTCTGTTACAAAAGTATCCGACATTTTTATTTTTTTCAAAAACCTGATGGATTTGAATCACGTGTGCTTGCATGAGCAAACCTTGAACCTTCGTGCACATGCGTGAATTTTTTCACGCCTGTCGATTGCGTCATTTGCTTGTAAGCAGCCTTTGTGTGAGGATGGGTGGAGTCTCTCTGCGTTTTTTCATTCCAAGGAAAAAGACGGAACGACTGGAGCAGCGCCGCATCAAATTTTGCCAGAAACTGGGTGACAGCCAGGTGGAAACCATTCGGATTATTCAGACGGCTTGTGACGATCCTCTGGGCATCACACAGATTAAGGAGTGGTACAACCGGTTTAAAGACGGCCGCACAGCGGTGGAGAGCGAGCCACGCTCCGGTCGACCATCAACATGCTGAAATGACCAGATAATTTCCAAAAGCGCCTTCGTGTTGAAGTCTCACAGGACATGTTGTGACATGCCCACCTCTTCCACAATTTCTTGGATAGTCACACGACTGAAAAGCCACCGAAAGCCGTCTGAATCTTCCGAATGGTGGAAGAGGTGGGCATGTCACAACATGTCCTGTGAGGCTTCAACACGGTGGCGCTTTTGCTCTGCCATCAGCTTCGTGCCGAAGCCATCAGCATGAATTTCGCTGCAACTCTTTTCATGGCCAAATCTGTCACAGTGGAATGTGCCAAAAAAGTGCTGATATCCACCTCTTCCGCAATTTCTCGGATAGTCACATGACGGTCCCACATCACCACAGCATTCACTTTGGAAATTATCTGGTCATTTCAGCATGTTGATGGCCGACCGGAGCGTGGCTCGCTCTCCACCGTTGTTAATCTGTGTGATGCCCAGAGGATCATCAACGAAAGCTGTCTGAATAATCCGAATGGTTTCCACCTGGCTGTCGCCCAGTTTCTGGCAAAATTTGATGCGGCGCTGCTCCAGTCATTCCGTCTTTTTCCTTGGAATGAAAAAACGCCGAGAGACTACACCCATCCTCACACAAAGGCTGCTTACAAGCAAATGACACAACCGACATGTTGGGAAAGTGTAAGTACACGGACCCACAACAGGGGGCGCAAATAAACGGACAATGGAATAGGTCAAATAACAACACTTTACTGTTGCGAACGTGCACAACAAACACAACAGATTACACAATAGATCAAAGGTCAAATTACAAGGTGTCGTGTGGGCAGGCTCGAAGATAGGAGACGCCTGTCCAAAGCAGAACCGGAACCACACGATTTCCTCCGCCACCAGACCCCGGGAATACTGGAGCCGCCAAGTCCCGAACTCCCAGGTGGCCACTGGCTCCGCGTGTCGGACCTGGTACTGCTGGCGAGGAAGAAAAACACAATTAAACGTGGGTGCGTCTGCACCCAGCAATCTGCACGGCAGGGAAGCTACCTCCACCTCTCGTTGGAGAAAAAGTCTGTTATCACTCACAAAAATCACAAAAAAAGGCTTTCTATCAAGCAGTCAGGCTGAGGATATTACCTTTCAGGTAGAACGATATCTCGGCAAAGAGGTGGAGATGATGTCTTGCTGATATACCGATGCAGATCAGATGAGTGGTGACAGCTGTCACAGGTGATGAGTGTCAGCTGTCACCCCGGCTGCTCATGTGAGGCGGCAGCGCCCTCTGGTGCCTGGAGCCCGCACTCCAGGCAGGGTGCCCTCTGGTGGTGGTGGGCCAGCAGTACCTCCTCTTCAGCGGCCCACACAACACGACAGGCGTGAAAAAAGGTTCAAGGTTGGCTCATGCAAGCACACGTGATTTAAATCCATCAGGTTTTTGAAAAAAATAAAAAGGTCGGATACTTTTCTAACAGACCTCGTATGATTTTTTTAATAATTTATTTGTATGTTTCTGCTGCAAATACGTATTTGAACACCTGTGAAAATCAGTGTTAATATTTGGTACAGTAGCCTTTGTTTGCAATTACAGAGGTCAAACGTTTCCTGTAGTTTTTGACCAGGTTTTCACACACTGCAGCAGGGATTTTGGTCCACTCCTCCATACAGATCTTCTCTAGATCTTTCAGGTTTGGAGTTTCAGCTCCCTCCAAAGATTTTCTATTGAGTTCAGGTCTGGAGACTGGCCAGGCCACTCCAGGACCTTGAAATGCTTCTTATGGAGCCCCTCCTTAGTTGCCCTGGCTGTGTGTTTGGGGTCATTGTTATGCTGAAGACCCAGCCATGACCCATCTTCAATGCTCTTACTGAGGGAAGGAGGTTGTTTGCCAAAATCTCATGATACATGACCCCATCCACCCTCCCTTCAATACGGTGCAGTCGTCCTGTCCCCTTTGCAGAAGAGCACCCCCAGAGTATGATGTTTCCACCCCCATGCTTCACGGTTGGGATGGTTTTCTTGGGGTTGTTCTCATCCTCTAAACATGGTAAGTGGACTTGATTCCAAAAAGCTCTATTCTGGTCTCATCTGACCACATGACCTTCTCCCATGCCTCCTCTGGATCATCCAGATGGTCACTGGTGAACTTCAAACGGGCCTCGACATGTACTGGCTTGAGCAGGGGGACCTTGCTGCCCTGCAGGATTTTAAACCATGACAGCATCATGTGTTACTAATGTAATCTTTGTGACTGTGGTCCCAGCTCTCTTCAGGTCATTGACCAGGTCCTCCTGTGTAGTTCTGAGCTTTCTCAGAATCATCCTTACCCCACAAAGTGAGATCTTGCATGGAATCCCAGACCGAGGGAGACTGACAGTCATCTTGTGTTTCTTCCACTTTCTAATAAATAATCATAACAGTTGTTGTCTTCTACCAAGCTGCTTGCCTGTTGTCCTGTAGTCCATCCCAGCCTTGTGCAGGTCTACA
Organism: Thalassophryne amazonica; assembly: GCF_902500255.1. NCBI lineage: Eukaryota > Metazoa > Chordata > Actinopteri > Batrachoidiformes > Batrachoididae > Thalassophryne > Thalassophryne amazonica. Next base: position 95,360,748 of record NC_047117.1, on the reverse strand, counting down.
GTTTTGTCCCTGGTGTCCTTAGACAGCTCTTTGGTCTTGGCTATGGTGGACAGGTTGGAGTGTGATTGATTGAGTGTGTGAACAGGTGTCTTTTATACAGGTAACAAGTTCAAACAGGTGCAATTAATACAGGTAAAGAGTGCAGAATAAGAGGGCCTCTTAAAGAAAAATTAACAGGTCTGTGAGAGACAGAATTCTTGCTGGTTGGTAGGTGTTCAAATATTTATTTGCAGCAGTAACATACAAATAAATAATTTAAAAGAATCATACATTGTGTGTCTCTCACAGTGGACATGCACCTAAGACGAAAATTTCAGACCCCTCCATGATTTCTAAGTGGGAGAATTTGCAAAACTGCAGGGTGTTCAAATATTTATTTTCCTCACTGTATGGGCACTTAAACGCAACATAATTTTTTTTTTTTAAACCTTCGGCAAAAAAAATCTTTTTTTTTAATTGTTTTCATATCTCAAAAATGTGATGTGATTGGTAAAAACTAACACCCAATTTGGATTCAGTGCCCCCAAATTACCCAAAATATGTTAAAAAAACTCCATGCAATTATTTTATGAGGAAGGAGAAAAAAAAACAGGCAAGTTCCTGGTCAAACAGTTAAAGCAGCATCACTCTTGTAACTTAATATCAGCAATTCAAAAAGGGAATACAACAGTAACTGACACCAAACAAATTAATGAGGTGTTAAAAAGGCACTTTATACTCCTGATGTACACCCAGATCTGAAAGCACTGACTGACTTCTTTACTAATATTGATCTGTCTAACCTGTATCTATTGATCAGGTAAAGTTGTTAGATGGCCCTGTGACAGAAACAGAAATACATAAATCTATACTAGGCATGAAGAATGGGAAATCTCCTAGGTTAGATGGCTTCCCTATAAACAGTTCATAGATATCTTAGCTCCAGTCCTAGAAGAAGTATACAATAAAGTATTTGTTTTACAATCTCTTCCCTTGACCTTCGATGAGGCTTTAATAGCAGTCATTCCAAAAAAGGATAGGGATCCATTACAACCCTCTAATTATCAGCGTATACGTTTACTCAATGTAGACTGTAAAATCCTAACCAAAATTCTAACAATTCGTTTAGAGAATGTTTTGCCAGGTATTATTCATACAGATCAGGTAGGCTTTATGAAGAATAGATCATCAACAGATAATATGAGAAGGCTACTGCGCCTAATAAATCTGAACAGAGAGAAAAATAGTCCTATTGTTGCCCTCTCACTCGATGCGGAGAAGGCTTTTGACCGTGTGCAGTGGGACTTTTATTTGCAGCTTTATCATATTTCAGGTTTTCATATTCATTTATTACATGGATAAAAATGTTGTATATTAGTTCCAAGGCATCAATGATAACAAATGGTGTTTTGTTGCCCTTCTTTAGTCTTAAAAGAGCCATGAGACAGGGGTGTCCTTGCTCACCCTTGCTGTTCAATATTTCATTGGAATCACTGGCAGTCATCATAAGAGATAACACAGATATAAGGGCCATAGAGGGAGGCGGCAAACAACACAAACTGCTGCTTTATGCAGATGATATACTGGTCCTACTGGAAGACCCAAGTCATTCAACATCTCACCTGATGGATACAACTTTATTCTAATGTATCAGGATATAAAATTAATTGGACAAAGTCTGAAGCAATGCCAATATCTGGGATTAGTAGTGGAGATATAATGACAAAATTTGGTTTTAAGTAGATACAAAAAGGAATGACATATTTAGGAATTAAAATACGCAGGGAGGTGGAAGAAATGTCACATTTAAACTTTGATCCAGTTTTACAAAAGATAAAAATTAATTTGGTCAAATGGAACAAATAAGGTTGACTTTGTGGGGAAGAGTGAATGTAATTAAAATTGTGGTTTCACCACAGTTCAACTACCCTCTTACGATGGTGCCAGTTACACTGCTCTCCCCCCACTCCATTTTTAATAAATATGACACTCTGGTTAAGGAGTTTCTCTGGGATGGGAAAAGGCCCAGGATTAAGTTAACTAAATTATGTTTACCCAGGGACAAGGGGAGGGTTGGGCTTACCTGAGCCAAAATTGTACTACATGTCCTCTGAGATGGTGAAACTTGTGCTACATTGGACCAGACAATATAATTTAGACTGAACTGTTTTAGAATAATCTTTATCCTCTCCGTTTACACCCGTACAGCTCCTGCCTCAAAAGTCAGGTACAATCTCTAACCCTATTAAGCTGCATTCTAAGGAGGTTTGGATGAGGATACACAAAATGCTTAAATTATCTCATTGTAAACAGTCATATTTGTCCTTGTGGCAAAATCCTACAGTCTGTGTTGGTAAAACACCAGTCTACTGGAAGAGTTGGCACAACCATGGAATACGTACACTGGATAATTTGTATAATTTTGACGTGTTTATGTCCTACAATGATGTACTGAGTAAATATAACTTAAAGGGAAAGGACCATTTTTGGAAATATCTTCAGATAAGGACCTGTGTTAGGTCGGCAAATGGAAGACAACTGCATTTTGAAGTATTTGGTTTTACCACCTCATCATCACAGAGCCTTAATCTTCTACAGAAGAATGAATTCTGCAATCAGCACTGATCTAAAAACTTTGAAGGTTTTATGGGGAAAGGACTTTGGGGTCGTTTTCGGGAAGGACGAATGGATGAAAATAATTTCACAATGTGGAAAATTTTTAAGGGAATGTAAAGGCAAATTTACACAATGTAAGACTGTACAAAGATATTATTGAACTCCTGTGAGACTGAATAGATTAGACCTCATGAATAACTCATTGTGTTGGAAATGTCAATCAATCAATCAATTTTTTTTTTATATAGCGCCAAATCACAACAAACAGTTGCCCCAAGGCGCTTTATATTGTAAGGCAAGGCCATACAATAATGATGTAAAACCCCAACGGTCAAAACGACCCCCTGTGAGCAAGCACTTGGCTACAGTGGGAAGGAAAAAACTCCCTTTTAACAGGAAGAAACCTCCAGCAGAACCAGGCTCAGGGAGGGGCAGTCTTCTGCTGGGACTGGTTGGGGCTGAGGGAGAGAACCAGGAAAAAGACATGCTGTGGAGGGGAGCAGAGATCGATCACTAATGATTAAATGCAGAGTGGTGCATACAGAGCAAAAAGAGAAAGAAACAGTGCATCATGGGAACCCCCCAGCAGTCTACGTCTATAGCAGCATAACTAAGGGATGGTTCAGGGTCACCTGATCCAGCCCTAACTATAAGCTTTAGCAAAAAGGAAAGTTTTAAGCCTAATCTTAAAAGTAGAGAGGGTGTCTGTCTCCCTGATCTGAATTGGGAGCTGGTTCCACAGGAGAGGAGCCTGAAAGCTGAAGGCTCTGCCTCCCATTCTACTCTTACAAACCCTAGGAACTACAAGTAAGCCTGCAGTCTGAGAGCGAAGCGCTCTATTGGGGTGATATGGTACTACGAGGTCCCTAAGATAAGATGGGACCTGATTATTCAAAACCTTATAAGTAAGAAGAAGAATTTTAAATTCTATTCTAGAATTAACAGGAAGCCAATGAAGAGAGGCCAATATGGGTGAGATATGCTCTCTCCTTCTAGTCCCCGTCAGCACTCTAGCTGCAGCATTTTGAATTAACTGAAGGCTTTTTAGGGAACTTTTAGGACAACCTGATAATAATGAATTACAATAGTCCAGCCTAGAGGAAATAAATGCATGAATTAGTTTTTCAGCATCACTCTGAGACAAGACCTTTCTGATTTTAGAGATATTGCGTAAATGCAAAAAAGCAGTCCTACATATTTGTTTAATATGCGCTTTGAATGACATATCCTGATCAAAAATGACTCCAAGATTTCTCACAGTATTACTAGAGGTCAGGGTAATGCCATCCAGAGTAAGGATCTGGTTAGACACCATGTTTCTAAGATTTGTGGGGCCAAGAACAATAACTTCAGTTTTATCTGAGTTTAAAAGCAGGAAATTAGAGGTCATCCATGTCTTTATGTCTGTAAGACAATCCTGCAGTTTAGCTAATTGGTGTGTGTCCTCTGGCTTCATGGATAGATAAAGCTGGGTATCATCTGCGTAACAATGAAAATTTAAGCAATACCGTCTAATAATACTGCCTAAGGGAAGCATATATAAAGTGAATAAAATTGGTCCTAGCACAGAACCTTGTGGAACTCCATAATTAACTTTAGTCTGTGAAGAAGATTCCCCATTTACATGAACAAATTGTAATCTATTAGACAAATATGATTCAAACCACCGCAGCGCAGTGCCTTTAATACCTATGGCATGCTCTAATCTCTGTAATAAAATTTTATGGTCAACAGTATCAAAAGCAGCACTGAGGTCTAACAGAACAAGCACAGAGATGAGTCCACTGTCCGAGGCCATAAGAAGATCATTTGTAACCTTCACTAATGCTGTTTCTGTACTATGATGAATTCTAAAACCTGACTGAAACTCTTCAAATAGACCATTCCTCTGCAGATGATCAGTTAGCTGTTTTACAACTACCCTTTCAAGAATTTTTGAGAGAAAAGGAAGGTTGGAGATTGGCCTATAATTAGCTAAGATAGCTGGGTCAAGTGATGGCTTTTTAAGTAATGGTTTAATTACTGCCACCTTAAAAGCCTGTGGTACATAGCCAACTAACAAAGATAGATTGATCATATTTAAGATCGAAGCATTAAATAATGGTAGGGCTTCCTTGAGCAGCCTGGTAGGAATGGGGTCTAATAAACATGTTGATGGTTTGGATGAAGTAACTAATGAAAATAACTCAGACAGAACAATCGGAGAGAAAGAGTCTAACCAAATACCGGCATCACTGAAAGCAGCCAAAGATAACGATACGTCTTTGGGATGGTTATGAGTAATTTTTTCTCTAATAGTTAAAATTTTGTTAGCAAAGAAAGTCATGAACTCATTACTAGTTAAAGATAATGGAATACTCAGCTCAATAGAGCTCTGACTCTTTGTCAGCCTGGCTACAGTGCTGAAAAGAAACCTGGGGTTGTTCTTATTTTCTTCAATTAGTGATGAGTAGAAAGATGTCCTAGCTTTACGGAGGGCTTTTTTATAGAGCAACAGACTCTTTTTCCAGGCTAAGTGAAGATCTTCTAAATTAGTGAGACGCCATTTCCTCTCCAACTTACGGGTTATCTGCTTTAAGCTACGAGTTTGAGAGTTATACCATGGAGTCAGACACTTCTGATTTAAAGCTCTCTTTTTCAGAGGAGCTACAGCATCCAAAGTTGTCTTCAATGAGGATGTAAAACTATTGACGAGATACTCTATCTCCCTTACAGAGTTTAGGTAGCTACTCTGCACTGTGTTGTTATATGGCATTAGAGAACATAAAGAAGGAATCATATCCTTAAACCTAGTTACAGCGCTTTCTGAAAGACTTCTAGTGTAATGAAACTTATTCCCCACTGCTGGGTAGTCCATCAGAGTAAATGTAAATGTTATTAAAAAATGATCAGACAGAAGGGAGTTTTCAGGGAATACTGTTAAGTCTTCTATTTCCATACCATAAGTCAGAACAAGATCTAAGATATGATTAAAGTGGTGGGTGGACTCATTTACTTTTTGAGCAAAGCCAATAGAGTCTAATAATAGATTAAATGCAGTGTTGAGGCTGTCATTCTCAGCATCTGTGTGGATGTTAAAATCGCCCACTATAATTATCTTATCTGAGCTAAGCACTAAGTCAGACAAAAGGTCTGAAAATTCACAGAGAAACTCACAGTAACGACCAGGTGGACGATAGATAATAACAAATAAAACTGGTTTTTGGGACTTCCAATTTGGATGGACAAGACTAAGAGACAAGCTTTCAAATGAATTAAAGCTCTGTCTGGGTTTTTGATTAATTAATAAGCTGGAATGGAAGATTGCTGCTAATCCTCCGCCCCGGCCCGTGCTACGAGCATTCTGACAGTTAGTGTGACTCGGGGGTGTTGACTCATTTAAACTAACATATTCATCCTGCTGTAACCAGGTTTCTGTTAGGCAGAATAAATCAATATGTTGATCAATTATTATATCATTTACCAACAGGGACTTAGAAGAGAGAGACCTAATGTTTAATAGACCACATTTAACTGTTTTAGTCTGTGGTGCAGTAGAAGGTGCTATATTATTTTTTCTTTTTGAATTTTTATGCTTAAATAGATTTTTGCTGGTTATTGGTAGTCTGGGAGCAGGCACCGTCTCTACGGGGATGGGGTAATGAGGGGATGGCAGGGGGAGAGAAGCTGCAGAGAGGTGTGTAAGACTACAACTCTGCTTCCTGGTCCCAACCCTGGATAGTCACGGTTTGGAGGATTTAAGAAAATTAGCCAGATTTCTAGAAATGAGAAATGTCCAAATGATACACTGCCTGTGGGAATGTCCAGTTATCAAAAGCTTCTGGCTGGTTGTTGTACGTATTCTAAGTGACTGGTCAGAAAGACCCGTGTCACTCTGTCTAAGACTGTGTTTACTGGGTGATGGACAGACAGCTAACAAATCAAAGGGAGAATTCTCTGTTGTCCTGGTTGGGGTTTTAGTGGCAGCCAGGATTATTCTTAAACACTGGAAAACCTCCAAAGCCCCACAGTTTAAAGACTGGGTGAACATGATGATAAAAGCTGCTTCATATGAATGAATGGATGTGTTGTGGTTCTGTCAGTGTTGGGGTTCTAGTCTCCTGTCTCCTCTTTGTTAATCTGTTTCACATCTGGTACCAGCTTTTACCTGCTCCCATCTCCTTAGGTTCTCTATATATTATTTCCCAGCCTCTTATCATGTATCACCTGTTTTCTGGTCTATCATTCTTTGTATATCCCAGCTTTTGTCTTAGTCATTTTCTCTCTGTCTCAGTAGTTTTTGTCATTTCCAGGTCTGATATCACATCTTGTCAATTTCACCCTTTTTCTTGTCTAGTATTCTCTGCATTTGACCTCTATCACCTTTCAGTGGTTAGCGCTCTCTGCTTCCCTCTGGTGACCCTTTATGCCCTCACAGGTCTTAGTCTCTGTCTTAGAATTACCTCCATCTAGTGTTCATTTGTGGTCCCTACATGTAATTAGGTCTAATCATTTCCACCTGCTAATGTCTACAGCTGTTTTCTGATTTGTTTGTCTATTTAAAGGGGCTCTGGTTCATCTTGGGTTGTGGGTTCACTGCATGTTTGTGCTGGGTTGGTTGGTTGGTTGGTTGGTTGGTTGGTTGGTTGGTTGGTTGGTTGGTTGGTTGGTTGGTTGGTTGGTTGGTTGGTTGGTTGGTTGGTTGGTTGGTTGGTTGGTTGGTTGGTTGGTTGGTTGGTTGGTTGGTTGGTTGGTTGGTTGGAACCTGTTTTTTTGCACTCTGGAGTTGAACTCATTTTAATAAGCAAGAAAGAGTTTTTCTGAGTTAACTCCTGTCTCTGAGTTCATACCTTTTCAGTAAGAAGAAAGGACTGTTTTTGTTTAAACCTGTCAGTGAGTTGGAATTCCACATCTAAGATATAAGCAATATTCCTCAACTGAAGCATTTTCTTCCGTTTCTGTGTGTCACGCTTTAGCTCTGATCTGAGCCTTGATTCCATTTTTTCCCTCTTTCTTTTGCTCTCCATCTGCTCCAGCTTTGTTTTATTAGTTGTTTATTTCCATCATGTGTTTATTCTATGTTCCATTTTGCTTTGCCACTTGGTTTGTTACTTCTATACTTTGCCCATAAGTTCAGTTCTGTTCTAGTTTGTTCTGCCAGGTTGTGTTTTTCATTGTTTATCATCATTTTTTTTCACAATTGTATTTATTGACGTTTTTAGTTTTACAATAGGTGAAAATAGTATACAGAGACAGTATATACACAAAGAATATGAATAATAAGAATAATAATACAACAAAACATAACCCCTCCCTCCCATACACTCAAAAAAGTTAGTTTCTACATATCAAAGTCTTTCACAAATCGTAGAAAGGGCATCCAAATATCCTTGAAGTCCTCTATATTTCCTTTGGCTATATAGGTTAATTTTTCCAGTGCCAAGTTGCTCGATGTCAGGTCCATCCATTGCTTGACCCCAGGTCTGTCAGTGTCTTTCCATTTCAGAGCAATTACCAGTTTTGCTTGTATCAGGCTAAAGTTGATAAGTTTCCTCTTTTATGCATCACATTTAAAGTTAGTGGGATATATTTGTAGTATACACAATTTATCATCAAGGGGAATTTTACAATCAATTATATCAGAAATTATTGTAGTTATTTGTTGCCAGAAAAGAATAATTTCTTCACACTGCCACATGCAGTGATACAGTGTTCCCTTTTCTTTACCACATTTTATACAATCATCAGGGATATTGGGGTTAAAATGGTGCAGTTTTACTGGAGTGATATACGTACTGAACAACCACTTCTACTGTAACAGTCTGAATCTTGTATTGACTGTTTTTGGGCACTTAAACAGGAATTATTCCACGCTTCAACAGTAATGTCACTTTTCATATCAGATCTCCAAGCTTGCAAATATGAATTACTGCTGTCCTTTGATGCTTCCAATAAGATATTATAAAATTTGCAGAGAAGACCTCTATTGTTATTATTCACAGCAATATACTCTATTGTGGATAACGGGGGCTCTGTTGTACCTTTCAATAAATTGGTGACAAAACTTTGAATCTGGAGGTATTTAAAAAAATGGTTCTTGGGCAAGTTTTATTTTGTTGTTAACTGTTCAAAAGACATCAGCACTCCATCATTGTACAGGTCCTGAACTTTACATATACCTTTTCTCATCCACATTTTAAAGCCCATGTTGGCACGTCCCGGTTTAAACACCCTATTGCCCCAGATCGGTGATAGAGCAGAGAGCCCAGACACCTCATTCAAAGCAACATGTGCCTGATGCTAAATTGATACAGTGTTTCTAACAAATGGATTATTTGTGTTTTTAAGCAATTGTTTAGTTTTGGCTGAGTAAAGGTAGGATTGCAATGGCAAATCTGTTATGCTTTGTTCAATATGCATCCATGAAGGAATATCCTTTTGGGCAAAGTAAAAGTAGCGGCACACAGCTGAGCTGCCCAGTAATACAGCTTCATGTTCGGGAGTCTGAGCCCTCCACGGTCATAGGGTAAATACAGAAGAGAAAGACGTAACCTTGGGCGCTTGTTATTCCAGATGAATTTAGTGATACTTTTGTTTAACGAGGAAAACAGAGTTAGTAATGTGTAGAGGAATGGATTGAAAAAGATAAAGAAACTTTGGAAGAATTAACATTTTAATAATACTGATACGACCTATCATGGAAACTGGCATTGCATCCCATCTATCTAATGAGTCCAGAACTTTTTGTACTAAAGGATCATAATTTAACGCAATTACTTTCTTTAAATCGGGAGTAATCTGAATTCCCAGATAGGTGAAGCTGTCATAAGTGCAAGTAAACCGTGTTTGAATAGGTGGGTTATTTTTATTCAGAAATAACAGGGAGCTCTTTGCCTGGTTAACTTTGTATCCTGAAAAATGACCAAAATTTTGTAAAATATTACTTACTGTGTAAATGGACCTTTCCAGATCACTGAGAAATAAAATTATATCATTGGCAAATAAAGACAAGGCCATCTGGGCCCGGAGCTTTGCCACTGTTCATATGTCTGAGTGCTAATCACCTCAGAGAGAGTTGGAAAATTTAGGTTATCCAGAAATTGATTTTGTGTATTTTCATCTTGAGGATATTCAGAGCTGTACAACTCTTCATAATATTCAGCAAAAGCATTGTTTATTCTTGTTGGGTCCACAATATTTTCTCCATTTTTTAGTGTAATTGAGCTGATGGCTCTATTGGATTGAATTTTTTTAAGTCGCCAGGCCAAGAGCTTTCCTGCCTTCTCTCCCTGGTCGTAATAGGACTGCTTCAACCATAATAAATTAGCTGCAATTTTGGCAGTGCTGAGTTCATTGTATTCAGACTTTAACAATAGAAGCTTCTTATATTTTTCATTATTGTGATGGTGAAATAATTGGTTTTGCAATTCTTTAATCTGTTTATCTATGTCCTTTAATTTATTCACATGCGATTTAGATTTACTTCTGGTGTAGCTTATTATTTCCCCCCTTATATAGGCCTTAAATGCTTCCCATTTAATTGATGCGTTAGTCTGGTCTGTCTTGAAAGAAAAGTAGTCAGTTATTTTTTCTTCGAGAAATTTCTCATATTCTACTGTTTTAAGCCATTTACCCTGAAAACGGAATGGCAGAGGATTAGAAACAAAACTGGGAATCTGAATGGATAAAACAACTGGGGCGTGGTCAGATAATAATATTGATTCATAGTTGTAGCTCTCTCACATAGATACCAGGCTGGAGGATATCAAAAAGAAATCAATACATGAGTATGTTTTATGGGTACTAGAAAAACAGGAACATTCTATTTTATTAGGGTTAAGTTGTCTCCAAATCTGTTGGGAAGGTGTCGTAGCACGGACCCACAACAGGGGGCGCAAAAGAACAGACAATGAGTAAGCCAAAAGATAACAATTTACTGTTGTGACAATACACAACTAAATATACAGAAATTGCAAAGTCAATTAACACCAGGTGACGTGTGGGCAGGCTCGAAGATAGAAGACCCCGACGAGAGAGAGGCCGCGTCCCACACGGCCTCCACCACCAACGGTCTGAAGAACACCGGAGCCGCCAAGTCCCGAATCCTCAGGTGACCTCTGTCTTCGGCTGTCGACCCTGGTACTGCTGGCAAAAAGCAGAGACAAGATGAATGAGTGTAAATCCTTACACTCAGTGGTCTACAGTCTGTACACAGTTAGGAGGAGGACCTCCACCTCCGAATCACACACTCGTGCAGCTCCTAGTGTAACCACTTATCTGTAGCGCAGTCGTCGTCATCACGCTACACGCCAATTCCCAGATAAGGGCGAACACCACAGGATACCGGCTGCAACAGAAGTTCAGAATCCACTCAATGATATGAGTCAGCAGAGAAGTTACCTCTCGGTAGTCGATTTCTCGGCGGGGAGGTGGAGTTGCAGTCCGGCTTAAGTACTGGTGTAGATGAGTGACAGCTGGTGTGATGAGTGACAGCTGTCACTTCCTCTGGGTCTGGCGCCCTCTCGTGCTTGGAGCCCGCACTACAAGCAGGGCGCCCTCTGGTGGTGGTGGGCCAGCAGTACCTCCTCTTCAGCGGCCCACATAACAAAATCTCTACTAAATTAAGGCCCCGCATGAACTTTATAACAGTTTTTCTATCTTGTTGGTGGGAGGTGTCCGAGCTATTAGATCTATCAACTGTAGGGTTTATCACACAGTTAAAATTACTTCCAATGATAAACTGACCATTATAGGATGAAAAAGAGAAAAAGAAATGTTGGTAGAAAGCTGTTTCAGGAGCATATAAACAGACCAAGTTTACTAAAGTAGAAATGATGGTGCCACTGAGTATAATGAATCTCCCGGAAGGATCTAAATATTTATCTCTTAATTGAAAAAGAAATGGATTTATGGATGAGTATCATGACACCTCTCGAGTGAGAAGTAAAACTAGAGGAAAATACCTGACCTGGCCATCTGGACCTTACCCGATTAATGTCTTTATTAAGCAAATGGGTTTCTTGTAAGAAGCATATTGAGCTTTTCATTTGTTTTAATCTGCCCAACACTAGCTTAAGTTTAACAATTTAGTTAAGTCCACGTACATTCCACATGGAAATGTCTATAGTTGAGCTACTTAACATATTCGTTTTTAGCATTTGTATTAACCAAAGAAAGTCATCCCCCTTTTACAATAACCAACTTACGTAGAAACATCAATCAATCAATCAACTTTTTTTTTATATAGCGCCAAATCACAACAAACAGTTGCCCCAAGGCGCTTTATATTGTAAGGCAAGGCAATACAATAATTATGTAAAACCCCAACGGTCAAAACGACCCCCTATGAGCAAGCACTTGGCTACAGTGGGAAGGAAAAACTCCCTTTTAACAGGAAGAAACCTCCAGCAGAACCAGGCTCAGGGAGGGGCAGTCTTCTGCTGAGACTGGTTGGGGCTGAGGGAAAGAACCAGGAAAAAGAGATCGATCACTAATGATTAAATGCAGAGTGATGCATACGGAGCAAAAAGAGAAAGAAACAGTGCATCATGGGAACCCCCCCACAGTCTACGTCTAAAGCAACATAACCAAGGGATGGTCCATCAGTAACGGAACACTTTGAGTGTAGTTCCCTAAATCAGCCCCCACACATTTCCCCAAACGAAATGTGTTCTCGAACATTTCTAAACTAAGAACTTCAGGTATGTAAAACGTTTCATCCACAATGTGGGTAACGTGTAACTGTGCAAACATAACTCATGTCGCGTGCTCGCTAAACATCATTCAGTGACCAGCGCGATAGTCACTCCAGCTCCTGTTGCTCTCCTACCAGAAATATACAAGTCCCCAATGCAAAAGTATATGAGATTATTTAGTGTAAAGTAACAAATGTTAGCAAATACTGGAGACAAGGTGAAGGATGTCACTTAGTTGTAATTATAGTCCCTTTTTCCAAAGTGATAAATGATTATTTTAGTCCACAGTCCCCATTGCCATCTTCATTTTCTTCACGTATTCTTCCGCGTCTTCTTTTGATCTAAACACAACACGTCTGTCGTTGTGTGTGATGATGAGCTGGGCTAGGTATATAATTCTGTGGCGGATGTTCAATGCACGAAGCTCGGCTTTAACTCCGTTGAAGCGCCGCTGCAGCTTGCGGGTCTCTGGCGATATGTCAGGGAACAGGCTGAATCGATGTTCCCCGTAAAACACTTCTTTCACCCTCTTGACTGCGGCCACGGTGGTCTCACGATCTCTGTAGTTCAGGAACTTCATGATCATCACTCTTGGTGTTGTAGCTCTTGGGTTGAATGGCCCAATCCTGTGCGCCCTCTCAATAATGGGGGGCGATGAGAAACAATCACTGAGCGTATCCTTGAGCCATTTCTCCAAGAACCCGCATACGTCTTTTCCTTTGGCTTTTTCTGGTAATCCCACCAGCCGGAGATTTGACCGTCTACTTCTGTCTTCCAAGTTGGTTATCTTGGTGCACAGATCTTTCACAGTTTGTTCAAGTTGAGCAACTTTTCCCTTCACAGAGTTCACATCATCTTCGGCTTGCGATATCCGCTCTTCTGCCTCATCAATCCTTTGTGAATGCGCTTGCAAATCCACTTTTATGCTTCGGATTGCTTCCAGTGTGTCAGTAGATTGTTTTTCTATGTCGGTCCGTAGTTGGCGAATAGCGTCAAGAATTTCAGTGTTGTTGTTTCATGACTCGGGTATTCAAAGTGGGCGAGTTGAAGCGGCTTCGTCGTGCTAGCGGTAGTTGTAGCAGTGCTAGCTTCGGTACTTGTCGGGGTTGTTCTTGCAGGTTGCTGGCCAGATTTAGCAACTTTCGGAGGCTTACTGAATGGGTAAAAAGGCGGTGTAAGACTAGCTGATAGTGTTGTCCAGTCAGGAGAGAAATAAAATATTTATATCAAGGATTCAGGTGCGAGCATTCTCACGTGCGACTATCTACCAAGACGCCATAACTGGAATCCCTGTTTATCATCATTTAGTTTATTTTTGCTGTTCTCATTTGTTGTACTTTTATATGGTGTTTTGCTTTCTGTTAGTCTTTGCTTGTTTGTTTTGCCATCTGGTTTATCTTCTATTTTATACTTCAGTCATGAGTCAGTTCCAGTCTAGTTTTGTTATTGTGTTTATTTTCTTATTATTCTCTGATTTATTCTCATGTTCATGCTCTGTCCTGATCCGCTTCATGGTAATATTTTATTCTGTCCTCAGTCTCTGTTTTATCTCTGTTCATAGTTCCCCGTTTCCCTCACACCTATCTGATTATGTTCTCACTGCACCTGCCTTGTGTCTTTGTCCCTCACTTTGTTTCTGTCTGCTTTGTGCTTTCATTTAATCTCACTCTTGGCACCTGTTCATGTATCTTTGTCTTTTCTTCACTCCACCTTGTGTTGTCCTCCCTCACTTATCTTGCACCATGCTCAATCTTTGTTCACTGGCCACACCCCCTTCTACATTGCACCTTGTTAACTCCTGTCTTATTTAAACACCTCCCAGCCACCACTCCTTGACCACGCCTGTTGCCTCATCTTGGAACTCTGTGTTTGCTCGTGCCTCTGACCCCTGCTCATCATTGACTGCATCGCTGCCTAATCTGATTGTACCTCTGCTCTGCTGATTGATTACCTGTGTACCGAACCTAGGCCTGGAATAAAGACCATGTATCCTCTTACACCTAAACCTAGTCTGGGAGTATGCATCGCGGGTCCACCTGCTACGGGGGCCGGGCAGCCGCTCGTCCTGACAGTGTGTCTCCTGTTGTTAAAGAAGACTCCAGCTTTGATTTCCACCTAAGAAGAAATATTTCTCAGTTTGACTCACTTTTATGAAGACGCTAAAGGTCAGTTTGATTCAGTCTGTGTTGACTCTCACCATCCTTGAAGAAAGGATACTTGCTAAGTTTGAATTGTCTGACACGCCCCTTCCATGAAAAGAGGTTTCTGTTCATTCTCACTTTTCATTAAGAGTTTGTCCACTCCTTTAAGTAGACATTTCCTGAGTTGGTACACACCTTTATGAGGATTATTCCTCTGTTTACTCATGCCAGTGTCAAGACTATTCTGCAATTGAACTCGGGGTTGGTGTTACTCATGTGAGTAAATAAACTGTTATTTATCACCCTTGTGTCTGAGCTGTCCTGCATCCAGGGGTTCTACACTGTTGATCTAAGTCCTGGTTTCAGTTAGCTGCCATAAGTCCTAACCCTACGCTTTATAAGTTAAATAACAGGGACAGTACCACAGCACCAGATTGGAAGTCATTCTGGTCTTGCAGCAGGATGACTGCTGACTTTCTTCCTTGTGGTATTTTATTTTACTTATTCTATTTATCCCTCTGGGGCCGACGCCATCGTATACGACGGCTAAGACCAAGCTTTACTAAATTATAAATAACTTTTGAATGATATGAGATAGAAACTGAAAAGTTAACTCCGCGGACTTTCGAGCCAGCCATCGGCAATCTTTGTACTCCTCATAGAAGCTGTGTGATGATGTGCGCAATGTGAGTGTCCAATTGGAATTGGTTCACCATCACATGGTTTTCCAAAATCCAATCGTAGGGCAGGGAGTAATCGTAGGGATGTACTCCAATGAGTACATCCAGTGCGCCATTACGCACAGCGATCAGTGAAAGCAGACGGAGAGCCTCTGATGACAATTTCACGTGCTCAAACAAAGAGTGTGTAACTATCACTAGTTTGCATGTGAACGTTACTGGATAACTCTGTTGCTTTCTCTGTGTAAAGCACTGTTTACCATATCAATGAACAACAAAACGCATAGACCATTTTGTATATATTGTTCAAAATGTGCATTTGTGTTTATTGTTTGAACCTTTTTGTTGTACAGTCTTTCACACAAGACCTCAAATTACCTTTATAAAGTGTCAAAACAGTTGTTTATTATTGTTTGCTGTGTGTTTTGAATAAATGTGTGTGGAAAATAATTTTTCGCTTTATTTTTTCCTTGCCTATTTTTGATTGTAAACCTTTATTACACTTATAAAACACAACAAAAACATATATATTCTGAAAGCACAGGTTGTCTTGAAAAAAAGAGACATAAAACTTGATTGTGGGATGCAGGGAGAGCTGTTAACAGCAATAATAAAACATTTATGCCAAGTAAGTGAACTGTCCAAAAAATGCCCTCGGACCCCAGAGGGTTAAGTGTTTTTTTTCTTTGAGAGCTTCCACATCTTTTAGTGCTATGGATACTTTCATTTGCATATGGGAGCCCTGCTTGTATATGCTGGAAAGTACTGTGTGATTGTCATGCACAAAGTGAAAACTCGAATTTAAAAAAAGAAACTCCATGCAAGAAAAATCGGATTGACCAGTAATCTCCAATTCTGTGTGTAAAAGTATGTCCTAAAGTTCCCTCACTCCTCACCTTTCTTCAAAATCTGCCCCAAACTGGCATGATATTGATTCCATGACAGGTCCAGCCTTTTTTCATTAAAGTCCATGAAAATGTCTAAATGTGTCCTGTATCCCAAAATGAGAATGGAATGTATGTGGCTGCATGCAACCACCTCCAGAAAAAGTTTTTTTTTTTTTTTTTTTTTTATACAGTCACTAGGAGTGCTTTTAAGTTGAAAATCTCAGCTTTTCAAAAAGCTGAAGCCAATGAAGCGCATTTTCAGATTGGTTTTCAGTGATTTCTCATTCAAGGTCTGTCACAATAGAATCAAAAACCTCCTGTGTGATGGTAGATTGGACAGACTATTGGTTCCTGCTGAGAGTGAGTACTTTGTATCGCTGTTCCTTATAAGATAGTCTTTAGCTGTTTATTGTTGTCATAGAAACACATCCCACAGGCAGGTTTTTCCCCCTCGCTGAAACTGCTGTTAGCTGATAGCAAACCAACCATTTGCAAACATGTTAGTTACAAAAGCACGACCTCACCATGGAGCGCTTCCAGTAATGTGCCACATCTTCCATGTTAGATAGAGGGTTAAACAGGAAGTAGTCTCGCCACTCGTTCCAGTCAACAGTCATGGTTCCGTCCTTGTCCATACTGAGTAACAAAAACAAGCTTGTCACCTGACCAACATGAAGACTGGTGCTTTTCCTGCACTGTGATGTTCTTAAGCTAACAGACAAAAGTCAAAGTCTCAGACTGTACAATGTGATGCCATACAGCGAAGCACTGACCTCTGTAAAATCCTGGTGGCATCCTGCAGGCTGACATTCACCCCAATGCTTCGTAGAGAGTCTTGAATCTCTGAGGCATCAATCTCACCTGGCAAGCAAAACACAAAGTGTCTCTAATGAAAAGCTCTGAAGAAGCACTGCTAATGAGTCAGGTTAGGCTCAGGCTGGAGTACAGTTTCAATTAGGGTCAGGTTAAGAGAAAAGATAAGATCAACTTTATTTATCCCAAAGTAAATTATTTTGCAGAGTACAGAAACAGTAAACAGTGAATAATAACTGAATAACTATGTTTTCATCCTGCAGAAGGGGGAGGAGTTACACAGTCTGATTAACACATGTAGGAAAGACCACCTGTGGCGTTTTGGGGTCTCAGTCTTTGGCTGAAGGTGCTCTGACAGGACATCAGTGTGGCATGCAGGGGGTGGGAGGTGCTGTCCCAAATCCTGAAGTTTCCTCAGCATCCTCCTCTCTGACACCTCTACCAAAGACTCCAGCTCCACCCCAGGACAGAACCAGCTCTCCTGAGGAGCTTGTTGAGTCTGTTCATGTCAGCTGCCTTCAGCCTGCTGCCCCAGCACACTGCAGCACAGAACGTGATGCTGGAGACCACCGAGTGATAAAACATCTGCAGCATGTTTCTGCAGACATTGAAAGATCTGAGCTTCCTGAGGAAGTAGAGTCGGCTCTGACCTTTGTCATACACAGCATCTGTGTTTACAGTCCAGTCCAGTTTGCTGTCTGTGAGGACACCCAGGTACTTGTAGTAGTCCACAATGTCCACCTGAGTTCCACTGATGGTAACTTGGTTCGGACAGGTCTTCCGTCTTCTGAAGTCCACCACCAGCTCTTTTGTCTTAGACACGTTGAGCTGTAGGTGGTTGAGTCCACACCACTCCACAAACCTGTCCACCACACTCCTGTACTCAGCCTCCTGGTCTCTGCCAATGCAGCCCACAATGGCAGAGTCGTCCAAAAACTTCTACAGGTGGCAGGACTGTGACCAGAACCTGGAGTCTGAGGTGTAGAGTGTGAATAGAAAGGGAGACAGGACCGTCCCCTGTGGTGTCCCCGTGCTGCTCCTGATGGTGTCGGATATAATGTCTCGAAGCCTCACATACTGTGGGCGGCCCGTGAGGTAGCTGGTAATCCAGGCCACCAGTGGAGCCTCCACCTTCATGTCACAGAGCTTATCGCTGAGCATTTCAGGCCGGACGGTGGTGAACGCACTGGAGAAGTTGAAGAACATGACTCTGACAGTGCTGCCTGCCGCCTCCAGGTGAAAGTAAGCTCTGTGCAGCATCAAGATGATGGCATCCTCCACTTCCCTGTTGGGCTGGTACACAAACTGCAGGAGGTCCCGTGATGATTCAGAGACTGTGTGGAGGTGCCTCAGGACCTCCACACAGTCTCTTCAGTTGAAGATGTGCTGGAAAATCCCACACAGCTGGAAAGCACAGGGGAGGGGAGTGGGAGCAGGTTGGTGGGAGGAGGGAGGTGGTAAAAATGGGGGTGTGAGGTGAGTGCACAGAGGAGGGGGTGCACTGAGAGGAGCTGGGGGAAGGGTGGGCAGAGTCCATATTGTCAAACCTGTTGAACAGGTGTAGCTCAATGGCTCATGAAGGTCTCCTTCCATCATCTGGTGCACCTTCTTACTGTGACCAGTGATGGTTCTCATCCCCTTTCACATCTCCCTCATGTTCTGCTGGAGCTTGCTCTCCAGCTTCCTCCTGTTACTGTCCTTCCCCTCTGTGATCTTCTTCCTCAGTTCTTCTGCACCCTCTTCAGCTGCTCTCTGTCTCCACTCCTGAATGCAGCCTTCTTCCAGTTCAGTGTTGCCTTGATGTCCTTGGTCACTCACGGTTTGTTGTCGGGGTAATGGTGCACAGTCTTGGTTGGGTTGATATTGTCTGTACATTAGTTGATATAACCCGTTATGCAGTCTGTAATGTTTTTGATGTCCTCCCCCTCAGCATCACAGAGCACAGCCCAGTCAGTCACCTCAAATCTGTCTTCAGCCTCCTGTGACCACCTCCGTACCACTCTGGTGATCACAGTTGCTGTTGACCTGCAGGAATGTAAAGTGGCTCTAAATAAACCAGGTTATGCGGGGTGGGGTGGGGGGTGGGGAGGCTGTGGCACTGCCTGCTTCCTTGACATTAGCATACATCAGGTCAATAGTCTTATTGGGCCTCATGTATCAACGTGCGTACGGTGATATTTGAGCGTATATGGGGTGTACGCCAAAATGGCTGCGCTACTTGGCATTTATCAATGTGGTCGTTGTCGTATGCTGCGCTGAAAATATACACCAGATCGAGAGGTGGCGTAAATTATACACCAAAATGAACCAGCGCTGGAATCCACATAAAAATGAAAATGATCAACATGATAAACAGTGCCATTATACAAATCAATGCATATGTTACATAAATAACACTTTCTTGATTATACTACATAATAATCAATACAAATCCCGCCTTTGCGGGATTGTTATGGAGCACGATCCGTGGTCACAGCGCTGACTGCAAAGAAAGCGCTGCTCGCCTTTTTCTCCAGACTTCGAGCCTGGAGCCAGAGCAGCGCTGAGCTTAACATTATGTGGCGTGATCGTTTTAGTGTCGTCATTCCCTTAATTCGCCCGTGCTGCAATCAGGTTTTGTTTTCTCCATTTGTTTGTTACAATAAAATAAATAAATACATTTTAAAAATAAAGAAATCTGACAGATTAGGCGTGTCTTATTAACTGAGCGAGCAAATATCCACATGTCAAGAATTGTTGACGTGTGAAAAGAGAATACAGTGGTCCCTCGCTATAACGCCGTTCACCTTTCGCGGCCTCGCAGTTTCGCTGATTTTTTTAGTCCAATTTTGCATGCCTTTTTTTACAGTGCATTGTGTTCTACGTGTCTGTTTATAAGAATCTTCTTGCCCAGAAGAAAAAAGAGCACCAACAACTACTCATAACTGTGTTCTTCACTCGGAAAAAAGACACCTGCAGCGAGGTGTGACTCAGTGGAAAATGGCGTGGCGTCAGGACACAGAGGCGCGATCTGTGAAATACTGGTCAGTCACTATTAATAATTTCTTATGTATCCAACCTCGTACGTTGATCGTTAAAATTAAATTCGTTAGTTCTAAAAGCCATCATAATTATTTATAGGAAAACATTCTATTTTTATTTCTCAAACAAATGTTTGGGCCTGAAAACAGTTTGGTATTATTTTCCTACTAAGGTTTGAACTTTGAGAGTGTTTACACACGAGAGAAAAGTGAGAAAATGTTCATGCCTGATTGAGAAAGTGTATAAAGTGGTTTTACAGGGGTTTTACAGCTTTAACATGTCTATAATAATTGTAAAAAATAACGCTGACTACTTCTCGAAGTCCGTGAAGTAGTCAGCGTTATTTTTAGATTGTAACTCCCGCGATAAATGAGGGACCACTGGGCGTGTGTTGGGCTATGGGCGTGTTCATTATAATTACAATTGTTTTCACCCGCCGCATTTATCAAGGTCACGTCAGGCGTACGCCGGAAATGGGCAGGTGCGCACTGCTTGATACATGTCACGGCAACTTTGGTGTACTTCAAATTTACACCGTAAATTTACAACACAAGTGCGCAACTTTGATACATGAGGCCCATTGTGTCTTGTTTTACAGTCAACAAACTGCTGGAAAGTGTGAAGGGATGTTGAAAGGTTAACATGGTTAAAATCCCCAGAGATGGCAATGAAAGCACTGGGGTGCAGAGTCTGTAGCCTCGCTGTAGCGGAGGTGGTGATGTCACTAGCCTGTGACACTTCCCCCGCTGGTGGGATGTAAACAATGAGAACAATAGCATGTGAAAACTCCCTCTGCAAATAATAAGGACGAATTATCAATGTCTGGGTTACACACATGCTCCATGCGCCACACAATCCCTCACTGTATTGTGTCCTGGATTGTACCACTTCTTGTTCACATAGACAGCGGCTCCCCCGCCTTTCTTTTTGCCACTGTCGGCACAGCTCCAGTCCCCTCGCACCAACTGAAAGCTGGGTAAACTCACCACAGAGTCCGGTATGTTGTCGTGCAGTGGTGGGCACAGTTCCGATAACCGATAATTATCGAAGATAAAGTTTTCATTATCGGATTATCTTTTCAGATAACTTTGAAAACCATTATCGGACTAATTATCTTCTGATAAATTTTTGTCCGATAACTTTTAGACCGTTAACGTGGTAAACACAAGTGAACAGATGTGTAGTTCTACCCTCTGCAAACAGAGGAGAGCTGCTTCTAGGAGAAACCGCTCTATCCTCTGCAGGCAAAGGAGAACTGGTAACCAAAAAAAAGGAAAAACTCATTTCTTTTAACCCCATACTGATACGCGGCCAATATCACCCAAGTCATCCAGAGGCATACAGTTTTATCTTTATGGTTCAAATTTTAACCAAACTTATTTCAGACAACTTATTTAAATTAACATCACTTCTGAAGTTTTATAAAGTGAAAATATCAGATATATGTTTTAGTTTTAAAGTAATGCGCTAATTTTTAAGGTTTTAGTGTGGACATGCTGTATCCTGGTGCATTATGGGATGGGGTAATCTCAGTATGGTAATCTCAGTATGTTCACAACAGGAGAAATGCATTTCAGACACTCTGATCAGGACAACAGCATTAAACTCTAGTGCCTAAAACTCATGTGAATATATTCTCTGGGTTTATAGACGTTATTATTGTGTTTGTTTGCTTTTATTAAATTCCACGCATCTTAAACGTAGCAAGTAGCAACAGAGATTATCTGGAATTTTGTGTTTGCAAGTTTTCAAGGTCTCTACTACCTTTTACTGGCCAGTAGTGTTCATGGCAGTATTCAAACTGAAGCTGGGCTGATATTTTCAAACCACATGTCGGACTCGTGTTTCCAGAAGCAAAACGTAAACAGAACCTTTTTTTTTTTCCAAACTTAATTTACAAAAACTGCACTTTAACCGCTACACACAGACACCATTAATATTGCAACATAAAACTATTTTTATATTGAGCCTAAAACTCTTGTGAATATATTCTCTGGGTTTATAGACATTGTTATTGTGTTTGTTTTATGTAAACGTGAGAATCACAGTCTGTCTCTCCGTTATTTTCAGTGGGAGCTGCTGTGAGCTACAATCGCTTCCTGATCATGTCGTTCTGGGGGAAAGTGAAGTTTACTCTTTAACGTCTTGATTATTGTTCTTTACAACACTGTTTGTCCTCTTTGTTCCAGACTAATATATATAATATGTCTGAAATTCGGTTTGTGTTTATTAAATTCCACGCAGATTAAACGTAACAGACACAGATTATTTGTTATAATTGTTTTAGCAAGTTTTCAGGGTATCATACAGCAGTCTCTTATTAACATGATGAAAAGCATAAAAAAATACATTTTTGTTGTATAATATTAATTTACAATTGTCATATGGATTCTCTATATGTTGTTTGACTGCAGCGACTCTCTGGCACGCAAGGGATTATGGGATACGTCAATAGGGCAAATGGCAGTGTTCTATTTATTTTGACACCGGTTATATCAGACAGTTATCTAATTACAATTTGGCTTTTTTTTTTTGAAAATGCCTTTTTTTTTTACAAAAAAAAAAAAGGCGTATTTTACAAAAGCACATTTATCTGTAAACACCAACGCACAACACACATCACATTAACGTGTTGGTTTACATAGAATGAATCATCCAGTCAGTGTGAGCAGAGGCACATTTTACCCAGAATGCCATCTGTCTGTGTTTGTTACAAAACTTCAGAATTAGTGCATTATTCAACATTAAAAGATAAATGTTATATTTTAACTTTGCACAAATGACAGAATTGACATTAATGGAGTTATTCTATCACTATTCATTTTATTTAAACACCAAACCATAACTCAGCACTGCTTTATTTTCCAAGACCTCGGCCTGACGGCAGCACTGTGATTGGTTAGAGAGTTGAGCTGTGTGGCTCTTCTCAATTGCTTCTGTGCTGGAAGCCATGTAGTAAACAGAAGCTTCCAGCAGGGGGCAGGATGCTCAAAGACAGATGTGCTGACTCATTGTTTGGGTCTGTTGTTGTTTTTGATGCTTCCAAAAGCGATCGTGGTGCTAAAACTCAAAATCAGCTTGTTAGTAGTTGCGAATGTACCAGAGACAATACTGGAATTTATCGGTTATCTGTAACTTCTGATACATTTTGGGTGGTTTATCGGTTTAGCTTTGTAAAAGAAAACTTTTCAGTTATCTGATTATCTGTTATCAAAGTAAATTTTTTGGTTATCTGTGCCCACCACTGTTCTCATGCAGCTGTCTCCGTTTAGCACAAGACTGAGCCCTCATGAAACACCCTGTCGCTCCTCACAAGTGATGTTACTTTGTCCATTTTGTTCACCAACGATCTTATGTTCCCCATCACAATAGAAGGAAGATAAGTCAGATATCTCGTCTTCTTTTCCAGCATCTCCCCCCCAGCTCTACAGCCCGGTATTTCCTCTGCAGTTCTTTACAGTTAACATGTCTTTCCCCGTTCAGGCTACTGTGCCGGAGCTCCATCAGCTGGTCCCTCGTGTAGATAAAGGATCCCTGGTGCTGCTCCGCCATGGTCGGGACCCGACACGGGAAAAGTAATCCAAATGGCAGGGAAACGATAAATAACAAGTGAAGCAGCATGTATTCACTGGCCAATAAAATGAATTAAAAACTGTGAAGTAAAAGAAAGTTGTAAAAAGTGCTTAAAAGGGGAGCACTCTGGCAGGCAGCTGTCCACAGCAGTGCCATCTTAGGGTTAGGTTAGGTCAGGTTAGGATCAGGCTGGGGTTTGGTTTCAGTTAGGGTTAGGCTGGGGTCAGGTCAGAGTTAGGAGTACGCTGGGGTTAGGGTGGGTTTGGGTTAGAGTTATGTTTGGGTCTACAGACCATCATTGTTCTTGTCCAATCTGCGGAACATTATTCTGAGCTGTTTTTCGTGATTTCGAAGATACTGAGTGAACTCTTCAAAGTCTAGAACTCCATCATGGTTGGTGTCTCCAGCCTCCACCATCTGAAAGGTGACATTTCAGAGACTTTGTCAAATTCAGTCTGAGGGCTGGACACAAACACAAGACAAATGTCTCAAAAGCAAAACAAACGATAAAAAACACAAGTCACATCAAACATTCAGCAACAATTCTGAGATTTAGAGAAATAACGACCCAAAAGGTTCCACAAGATGTCGATGTGAGAAAAATAATAAAGTCAGTAAAAAAAAAAAATACTACATGAAACAAAGATACGAGGACAAAGGTCAGATATCTCATGTTACTGAGCTCAAAAATAGAAAACATGCTGGCCTTCATATCTACACACACACACACACACACACACACACACACACACACACACACACACACACACACACACACACACACACACACACACACACACACACACACACACACACACACAGTCTGAATGATTCCATTACTGTCCTGGTGTCAGATCGAACCCAGTTCCCAACAGGTTCTGGTTCCTCACCTTCTCCACAGAGCGCTGGGACAGTCCTCGACCCGCCAGGCCGGCCCGCAGTTCACCGATATCAATCCTTCCATCTTTGTTGGTGTCAAGTTGGTCAAAAAGCTCGGCCCAGCACGTCTCCCTGTCTGGATCAGGACCAGGGTCTCTGCTGACCTGGCAGTACGCCTGCAGAAACCATGTCCTTGATGGTCCCATCAGTCAGCTGAAACAGACCAACCCGGTTACAATCACACACTTGGTCCCAGAGCTGGACTGTACATCGGGACAAATTCTTAATTCACAGTCTTACTCAAGTGCACTGTGACACACTCACTTGATGCTGGACCTGTTATTATTGCTATGAGTCAGTGGTGGGCACAGATAGCCAAAAAATTAGCTTTGACAACAGATAATCAGCTAACTGAAAAGTTTTCTTTTACAAAGCTAAACCGATAAACCACCCAAAAATTTATCGGAAACTACAAGATAACTGATAACTTCTAGTATTGTCTTCAGTACACTTTCAACAACTAACAAGCTGATTTTGAGTTTTAACACCACAATCACTTCTGGTAGCATCAAAAGCGACTGCAGACCCAAACAATAAGTCAGCACTTCTGTCTTTGACCATCCTGTTTATTACATATTTTCCAGCAGTGAAGCAGTTGAGAGGAGCAGCAAAGCTCAAGTCTCTACTCAATAACAGTGGCACCGTGAGGCAGAGGTCTTGGAAAATAAAGCAGTCCTGACTTATGATTTGGCTTATAAATAAAATGAATACAGATAGAATAACTCCATTAATGTCAATTCTGTCATTTCTACAAAGTTAAAATATAACATATATCTTTTAATGTTGAATAATGCACTAATTCTGAAGTTTTGTAACAGACAGATGGCAAAGGATTATGGGTAAAATGTGCCTCCTAACACTGACTGGTTGACTCATTCATTCTATGTAAACCAACACGTTAATGTGAGGTGTGTTGTATGTTGGTGTTTACATTTAAATGTGCTTTTGTAAAATATGTCTTTTTTATTTGTAAAAAAAGACATTAAAAAAGCCAAGTTGTTATTAGATAACCGTCTGATATAACCGGTGTCAAAATAAATAGAACACTGCCAACTACTGGACACTCAGTACTTAGAGCGAATACTGCTATGAACACTACTGGCCAGTAGATGGCAGTAGAGACCATGAAAACTTGCCAAAACAAAATTCCAGATAATCCATGTCTGCTATGTTTAAGATGCGTGGAATTTAATAAACACAAACTGAATTTCAGACATCTTATATATATTACTCTAGAACAAAGACGACAGACAGTGTTTGACATAAGCAGGACTCTAACAACCTGAGCTGCTTCTGGCATTTTTACATAAAACAAACACAATAACAACGTCTATAAACCCAGAGAATATATTCACAAGAGTTTCAGGCACAATATACAAAGAGTTTAATGCTGTTGTCTGTGTGGAGCCTGATCAGAGCGTCTCAAATGCATTTCTCCTGTCGTGACTGTACTGAGGTACAGCATGTCCACACTAAAACCTTCAAAATTAGTGCAATACTTTAAAACTAAAACATATATCTGATATTTTCACTTTATAAAACTTCAGACATGATGTTAATTTAAATAACTTGTGGGAAATTAGTTTGGTTAAAATTTTAACCATAAGTTACTGACGCCGTAACATCTACACGCCGTGGAATCATTGAACCTAAAAAAGTCTAACAATGATGTTTGCTCAGTAGTAAAAAAAGTTTCATCTGCTGTGACTGGATAGCATGTATCCTTAGCGCTTGGCATCACAGTTTATTGCAACTTGCACCTTTCCCAGAAGCTACTGTCATCTGAGCACTGATATTGATACTACATGTGCTTATAGACAAAAACAAATAAGAGAAAATTCAATTTATTATTCAACTAAACTGCAAATATATGAATTTTTTAACATTTATGAAACACTTCTCTAAACAAGGCCATAGGGTCACTGACCCTAAAGAGATTCCCTCCTTGGCACAGTGATCTATTTCTTTTTGTCTCTTTCTCTAAAATTGTATATAATAATCATTAGATTATTAATATATAAACAAAAATAAATGTAAGAAATATTACAATTTGAAAACAAATGCACCCGACCATGATGACAGCTGCAACTGCTTAATGCTAACTTTTAACATTGAAAATGCCATAGACATGCTAACACGTTAGCATCGGGATCCGAATCACCACTAAAATTTAATCACTTGTTCCTCTTGTCATTTCCAACCACTCCACAAAATTTCATCAAAATCCGTTCAAAACTTTTGAGTTATCCTGCTGACAAACAGACAAACAAAGAAACAAACCCGACTGAAAACATAGCCTCCTTGGCGGAGGTAAAAACTGCCTCTGGATGACTTGGGTGATATTGCCAGCATATCAGTATGGGGTCCAAAGAAATGAGCCTTTTTTGTGACCAGTTCTCCTTTGCCTGTAGAGGATAGAGCGATTTCTTCTAGAACCAGCAATTCTCTGTTTATGGAGGATAGAACTGCGCATCTACTACAAAACATTTAACAGATAGCTGCTTAACTGATTTTAGATCTCATAGAGGTTTGTAACTATTCAGCTTTGTTTACCATGTCTGCAAAAATATGCTAGCGGTCTAAAAATTATTGGACCAAAACTTATCGGAAGATAATTAGTCGAATGGTGCTTTTCAAAGGTATTTGAAAAGCTAATCCGAGAATGAAAACGTTATCTTCGATAATTATCGGTTAGCAGATTAGCTGAACTGTGCCCACCACTGCTGTGAGTACTGTTAAATGATGTTGGAATTTTTGATCTTACGTTGTCCTTTGGCCTCCACATTAGAAATTTTACTAGGACTGCTTTCTTCCACCTGTGAAATATAGTGAAGATTTGTCCCATCCTGTCTATGGCTGATGTTGAGACCCTGATTCATGCGTTTATCTCTTCTAGATAGGACTACTGCAATGTTCTATTTTCTGATTTACTGCAGTCCAACATTAGGGTCTCCACTTGGTTCAAAATGTTGCTGCCAGACTTTTGACACGAAGCAGAAAGTTTGACCACATTACACCCATGTAGGCGTCTCTTCACTGGCTTCCTGTCCCAGTGAGATCAGATTTTAAGGTTCTGCTACTAACATAAAATTATTCATGGACTGGCACCTCCCTCTCTAGCTGGCCTAATTAAACCTTACGTACCGGCCCAGGCTCTGTGTTCTCTGGGTGCAGAACTACTTTGTGTCCCTAAGGTGAATAAGAAGTCTGTAGGTCACAAAGTTTTCTCTTATCGTGCCCCTGTTCTGTGGAATGATCTCCCTATAACGGTGTAGATAACCTTTATGAATAACGAGGCGGGGACGATATCAGTGATCTGTTGATTATTGACAACGGTGCGGATAAACTTTTCAAATGACGAGGCGGGGACGATATCAGTGATCTGTTGATTATTGACAACGGTGCGGATAAACTTTTCGAATGACGAGGCGGGGACGATATCAGTGATCTGTTGATTATTGACAACGGTGCGGATAAACTTTTCGAATGACGAGGCGGGGACGATATCAGTGATCTGTTGATTATTGACAACGGTGCGGATAAACTTTTCGAATGACGAGGCGGGGACGATATCAGTGATCTGTTGATTATTGACAACGGTGCGGATAAACTTTTCGAATGACGAGGCGGGGACGATATCAGTGATCTGTTGATTATTGACAACGGTGCGGATAAACTTTTCGAATGACGAGGCGGGGACGATATCAGTGATCTGTTGATTATTGACAACGGTGCGGATAAACTTTTCGAATGACGAGGCGGGGACGATATCAGTGATCTGTTGATTATTGACAACGGTGCGGATAAACTTTTCGAATGACGAGGCGGGACGATATCAGTGATCTGTTGATTATTGACAACGGTGCGGATAAACTTTTCGAATGACGAGGCGGGGACGATATCAGTGATCTGTTGATTATTGACAACGGTGCGGATAAACTTTTCGAATGACGAGGCGGGGACGATATCAGTGATCTGTTGATTATTGACAACGGTGCGGATAAACTTTTCGAATGACGAGGCGGGGACGATATCAGTGATCTGTTGATTATTGACAACGGTGCGGATAAACTTTTCGAATGACGAGGCGGGGACGATATCAGTGATCTGTTGATTATTGACAACGGTGCGGATAAACTTTTCGAATGACGAGGCGGGGACGATATCAGTGATCTGTTGATTATTGACAACGGTGCGGATAAACTTTTCGAATGACGAGGTGGGGACGATATCAAGTGGGCAGGAGTTAGGTTTCATCTTGCCAACCAGACTGATGAGCTCTTTCAGTGATATTGGTGTGAAACTGTCCAATATGATGTCTGAGTGAGACATGGGACAGCAGAAGCAAGAGAGGGGTTGATGTCTGACCCGATATCGTGGATTTTACTGATAAAAAAGGACAAAACGTTCTTCATTAGACTGAATGGTTGAAGCAGGAGATGCAGGTGTGACAATATCTCTGACTGTGTCAAATATATTTTTTGGGTTCAGTCAACTGTTCAAAATTAGTGGAGAAAAATAAGCAGCCCTGGTTTTTGCAGACTGTATTGTGTTATATATCCCGTCCCTGGCGGTAACTGTGGGCTTTGCGCATGCACAGACTGACGTGCGTTGCGTGATCATACACCAGGGGCGGTCCTGGAGGCGGGCCGACCGGGCAGCCGCCCGGGGCGTCATCGCGGGGGGGGGGGGGGGGGGGCACGAGCGTGTGGAAAAAAAAAAAAACCTGTCCCCCCCCAAAATAAAATAAAATAAAACCGGGGTGGGGGGGTTGTCCTGATGGGGGAGTTCGTGGTTACGTTACGGCAGAGTGCCCCCCCCCATCTCACCTCTCGCGTTAGGTGAACAACGCTGCACAGTGCAGAGTTTGTGCAGGGGGAGGGGGGAATCATTCAATGTTTGGAGGAGGAGGTGGTCGAAACGGAGTAAGACATAATCATGGATAGGAAACGATCAAAGCCATCAGGTGCCCAATTTCGAAAGAAAAAGAAAGAAGAAGAGGAGAAACAAGCAAAGGAAAAAGGTATGTATTGATTTACGTATTCACGCAGGGCCTCGGCTGGGCCGGACGCTCAGCTTCTGCATGATGATTGGATGATCTGTCTGAGGCTGAATCCCTTTTTGATTGACAGCGAAATGAGCGAATCAGCGATCTTTTGGTGTAAACATCCGTGGGAGCATTTTCATTGTTTTGAGTTAACCGGAGACTTTCCTAATCCTCTTAGCGGCATTTTCTTTGTTAAAAACGACCAGCGACAAATCAAGCTTCTATTTCTGGTGTGTTTTTGTAGCTGCTTGTGTTTGCAGACTGACTTCTATCACTCTTTCTGTCTTCTATCTCAGTTTCTGTTCCTACCGAGCAGCGGGTGCTGCTGAGCTCCTCCACCGTCACAAAGCGCTCACAGGCGGACAAACTTCACACGAGCCTCGCGCCAGTCCCAGCTAGCGAGCTAGCTAGGTAGCAAGCTGCACATAATGGCAGACAATTTGAATGTTGTTGTGGATTTTGGTGAAGCCATTTGATAGTCTTCCTTATGAAGAAGCCGTGGCTGCTGTCATGGCTTCAGCTCTCAATGGTTTGCAGGCCAAAGTTAAAGCAACAGCCCCCAGGTCAATGTTTGTGCATTGCTCTGCACACAGACTGAATCTGGTTCTGTCTCAGGGGGCTAAATGCAGAATATTTTTTGCATCACTCTCTGGGTTTGCCACATTTTTCTCTAAATCCACAAAGAGGATGTCTTTTCTTGAGTCTGCAGGCTGCTCAAGGTTGCCCAGAAATGCTCCTACTGGATGGACTTTCACATCACGGATAGTGAGCACTGTGGCAAACAATTATGATGCCTCCTGCAAACGTTTGTATATAGACTGTTTTCCTCTTAGTTCTTTTTCACTTCTTGTTATTTATGACAAATTTTTGTGGTTTGCCATTTTTGCCTTTAAAGAGTGTTAACTTCTTCACTTGTTGCTTCCTGTTACTTATGATACACAATAGTGTTTGTTATTTCTTCTTATGTGTACATTAATGGGTATAGAATTTACCTCTGTCGTTAGTTCATTTATTTATGATACATGATTGCGTTTTACCATTTTTGCCACTTTAATGTATAGTTTTTTTGTACATTTTTTGTCACTTCATGGTATTCTGTAATATACAGATTAACTTCTTTTGTTATTTATTATATGGTGCGACTTTATTGGAGGTTTAAGTCTTGTTCATTATGGTGAATGATACTCGATAATGCAAAGTGCACTCTGTTGGTAAAACTGAATGACTTGTGCAATATTTTGACCATCGGGTGGCGCTGTAGTGCAGTTGTGCTTTCTTAAATACCTGTACTGTACATAGTTGTAATGTGAAGTCACTGAGTCTTTTGTTTTTTTATGTTCAAAAACTTTATGGAAGTAATTATTGTTTATCTTTGTGTTTGTTATTGCAGTAGACATTAAAACCGGAAATTTGTTCTTGAAAATAGCTGTTGTGAGTTAATTTGTGGGTGTTCTGGACGAAGTTAGTGTTTTCATGGGTGGTGGGGCGGAGGGAGGTGGTGGCCACGTTAGTGCGCGCGGGGGGGCGCACGCAGGGGGTTTCGCCCGGGGAGTAAGTCACTCTAGGACCGCCACTGACATACACTGATATTTACACATTTACAGCTCAGAAGACACGACACATTTGAGACGTTACCGACCGTTCGGGAAAGTTGTTCCTGCGAAGGTTGGGCAGATTTATGGGCGTGGCGGACCTCAGGCCCCGCCCCGTGTTTACGTTAGTTAGAGGTCACGCACTCCCGTTCCTGCAGTTTCGAAGTTTTAAAAACTACTTAACTCCGTCCGGACCCATGCTGAGGATTCGGTTTTTTCGTCACCTTCAGTTCCAAACCGGAACCGAACGCTAACCTTTGACGGTGTTTGTTGTTTTGACATTAAATAAAAACATTTGAACAAGTTGTGAGAATTAACGGAAGAAAAAAGTGTCTAAGTGATGACGTAACTGACCATTAACAGCAGAACCGAATCAGAGCGTCGGTGGCCTCCGAAGCGGACGGTCCATACTGCAGCAGGCACCCGAACCGGATTCTGGACTCAGGCTCGCGACTTAAGGAAGCAGGAAGCTGCTGACGTCATGCTCCCGCTTCTCGGGTCGTTGTAACAAACCAGGATACTCAGAGGACACTCTCTGACATCACAAAGCAGGCTGACGTCAATCTTTTCATTCACCTGCAGACAATCTGTCGATGTTTTCCGTTTTTCAGTCAAGTTATAATGGTGATATGTACCGACACTAACCACGCCCACAGGTTTGTGTGGCCCCCAAATGTTAGAATGTTAATGTGCATTACTGTTAATTAACATTAATATGTCTGTTAATCAACAGTAACATTAACAAAAGCTGTTAATGTTAATTAACATAACAGTAACATTAATAACTGTTAGCAGCCACAGCAAATCCAAGGTGGATCTGTACGTTGAATTGGCACAGGTTTTACGCCGGATGCCCTTCCTGACACAACTCCACATTACATGGAGAAATGTGGCAGGGGTGGGATTTGAACCGGGAACCTTCCGCACTGAAACCAAGTAAAATTGTCCAGGGGTCCGTTTTTTTCGTTAGAGAGACTAACTTGTCTTATCTGGTCTTCCTGTTTTATGGAACGGACCCCTGGTCTCCCTTGTTAAACAGATCTCAATCTCAATGGGACCAACTTGGTTAAATTAAAAAATGAATTATATGCTAACGGTAAACAAACAAACAAAAAAACCTAGCAGCTAGCATTACTGTTTATTAACAGTAGTTGGCAGTGGTGAGCTGGTATGTGATGATTTATCAAACCTAGCAAAGTGTTGATCTCACTACAAAATGAAGTAAAAACACTAAAGATGGACTGAAAAAAATCAAAAACACGAGGTGTTTAAGAAGCGTTAAGAGAGGAGTGTTCTGCAGTTTGTGTGGACGTTCTTCAAACATCTGGAGGTCATTTTTCATCAGAAGTGATGCCTTCAGGAAAGATCACAACCCACTGGAGGACACACACTGATCAGCTTCTGGTTACAGCCCCAAAAATATTCACTTCAACTGAAACGCTTTTAAGTCGTGAGTGTGGTCGCCCATGGGGGCGGAGCTTAAAAACACTGGCATCCATCCCTGAATCTCATATTCCCATTAAATGGGTTTGAAGTTCAGTCATCACGGCAACACTTGATTAAAACCTGAGTGCTGGTGTGTTTTTAATTAAAGTTTTTAATCACATGGAGCTGCTTTATTTTCCATGAAGGTTCTTCACCTCAGATTCAAGGGCTCCGATCACAGACCACGCCGCCGCCATGCTTCTGTGGTCAAAACCCAAACTAGCATTTTATTTTCCTCCACACCAGTCATCAGATACATTGAAGAAATAATCCAGAGATATAAAGGAGGTGATCTGGTTTCTTCTGCACAGCAGAACTCAAAATGTTACAAAGAAAAGAGATTAAATCGCTGGAGGTCAGCCTTCATCTAATTTATTTTATTTTTAATGGATCCAGGAATATTTAATGTCCAATTAGCTTCCATTGTCCATATTTGCAGTTTGGTGAAACAGCGTCCCCCACTGGCAGATGACTAAAGTGACAGGATAGCTGAGTGTTTATGCGTAAAAAAAAACAAAAAACAAAAAAAAGACAGGTCGTGGACGTCTGTGGTCTCCTGCTGTCCAACACGGTGCTTCAGGATTATTATTATTATTATTATTATATATTTTTTTAACGAGACAATGACCTGAGGACACATTTGACCGGCGTCTGTACGCCAACATAATCAGGACTCAAAACCACAGTACAGGTCACCAGAACTACAGACCCCGACCCCTACAAATTACTGACACATAGTATTATTACACACAGGTAAATAAACTAGTCAACTGCTGTACTTAAAAACCAAACTCACCCATTTATGCAATAATTAATAAAAACCAAAGTCCATATCTTCTTCAAGTTGTCCTCCTGGAATTCTTGTCATTTTCCTAAAGTGAAATCTGTAAACCCTGTTTGGACACGGAGATGGGGAGTGGAACTAATCCCAGTCCTTCAGATTTAACATCTTTGTACCGCAGCCCCAGTCTGGAACTGATCCTACTTGGAGCTGGATCCAGGTGGGGCTTTTCCTCCAGGTCCTTTCAGCACACTCAGCGGCTTGTGCAGGGAGGAGGCGGCCTTCTGAGCCACTTCCTGTTCAATCTTGTTCCTGATAGCGACCTCTAAACCCTTCAGAGAACAACAGAGAGTCAAAATCACAGACACTCTCAGACTCAGACTCTGATTCAGAGGAACTCACAGGCTCTGACTCAATAGAAGGACTCAGACTCTCAGACTGACTCACAAAAGGACTCAGACTCTCAGAGGGCCTCGCAGACAGACTCACAGGCTCTGACTCAGACTCACAGAGGGCCTCGCGGACAGACTCACAGGCTCTGACTCAGACTCACAGAGGGCCTCGCAGACAGACTTACAGGCTCTGACTCAGACTCACAGAGGGCCTCAGACAGACTCACAGGCTCTGACTGACTCACAAAAGGACTCAGACTCTCAGAGGGCCTCGCAGACAGACTCACAGGCTCTGACTCAGACGCACAGAGGGCCTCGCAGACTCACTAACAAGCTCTGACTCAGACTCACAGAGGGCCTCGCAGACTCACTCACAGGCTCTGACTCAGACTCACAGAGGGCCTCGCAGACAGACTTACAGGCTCTGACTCAGACTCACAGAGGGCCTCGCAGACAGACTTACAGGCTCTGACTCAGACTCACAGAGGGCCTCACAGACTCACTCACAGGCTCTGACTCAGACTCACAGAGGGCCTCGCAGACTCACTCACAGGCTCTGACTCAGACTCACAGAGGGCCTCGCAGACAGACTTACAGGCTCTGACTCAGACTCACAGAGGGCCTCGCAGACAGACTTACAGGCTCTGACTCAGACTCACAGAGGGCCTCGGACAGACTCACAGGCTCTGACTCAGACTCACAGAGGGCCTCGGACAGACTCACAGGCTCTGACTCAGACTCACAGAGGGCCTCACAGACTCACTCACAGGCTCTGACTCAGACTCACAGAGGGCCTCGCAGACAGACTTACAGGCTCGCAGACTCACCTTCTTCAGTTTCTGTTGATGAACCAGCCGAGCCTTCTTGGGCGCGATGATCCTGCCTTCAGAAAGAAACATTTGTTTAAAGTATTACAGTCATGTCACCAACATGGCATTATTTATATGTTTTACGTTATGACATCACAAATAATTCAGGACTCTTGGTCCAAACACTTTGATCTCCAGGTTAATTACTTCATTAATATAATCAGTTCAAATGTCTCATCTATATATGGACACATTTGAGAACTTCATTCATTAGTTAACAATCATTCATTAACATTCGACTGGTGTAGACTGAGTGTGGCGCTGCAGTGCCACCACAAACAAGTGCTGAGGTAAGCCGCAGTAGCTGCATCGCTAAATATTTACACACCTCACGCTGCAAGGAAACATGCCACAATTCCCGAAATCACACAAATGAGCAGTGAGAAAAAGAACCTTACTGTGACATCAATGGTTTGTCCCGTATGCTAACATGGCATCACTGTTTAGCCTGTGGCGGTTTTAGCATTCAAAATAAACACGGGACACATTAAAACCTTTTCAACTGATCTAAAAGTGTACCCGGGTTGGGAAGGAAAAAAAAAAAACCAGACTGCCCCTTTAATTAAAAACAAACCCCACATTAAAAATGTCTGGCAACAAAGACATGTTTTATAGCTGAGTTGACTCCAAAGTCAGCAGAACAGTTCAGGTTCCAGAGTTCCACGATCTGCAGTGTCCAGGCAGACAGAGATTCCACTCCAGTCTGGAAATAAATGACTTTTTATGTGACTCTGGACAGGACGGAGTAATCCATTTTCTATATCCGCTTACTCCAATTAAGGGTCATGGGGGATTGGAGCCTATCCAGGCAGTCAGAGTGTGATGTGGGGTTCACCCTGGACAGGACGTCTGTCACAGAGACACAAACAAACACATGCACACTTACAGACTATAGTTTTCAGGCCACCTAATTTGCATGGCTTTGGATGTGGGAGGAAACCGGAGCACCTGGAGGGAACCCACATGAAACAGGGGGAGAACATGCAAACTCCACACAGGACGCAGGTGAGAATCGATACCATGACCTTCTTGCTGTGAGGCAACAGAGCTAACCACTAAGCCATCCTGCTGCAGAATGGGGTGATCCCTGGACTATAGTAACTGCTCTCCAGTGGTGGTCACAGTTCAGCTAAGCCAATAGCAAATAATTATCAAAGCTAATGTTTATGCTAATGAGTTAGCTTTTCAGATAAGTTTTAAAACCATCATTGGACCAATTATCTTTTGATGAATTTATTTCTGATAACTTTCAGTCTGATAACTTTTTGTGCTAGCAAAGTGAGCAAAGTTTAACAGTCAAAAACGTTTGTAAACCCTAAAATCAAACATTTTAGTCCGTTTGTTGTGTGTTTATTTATGGCAGACTGGCTGTCGCTGGCTGATGATGTCATCATTAAGCGCAAAACGTGATCGGCTGGTCAATGCAGGGAGCACTGTGGGTAGTATAGTTCAGGTTCATTTTGGACATTAAAGTGTTTCTGTCTCTTGTCCCTTGCAGATCTGCTGCAAAACCCATCACACATCATGTAAAAAGAATTATTTAAATATCTAAAGGACACTGGATTACTTCATCGCATCTAAACAAATGACTATGGCTGCCAGAAGCTAAGGTTTTGTAAAATCTCAGCAATCAGTTACCAGCCCGGTAGGTGGTGGCAAATGCACCTTAAACTGGTGCCGTCCGCCATTGGATCCAAAAGAAGAAGTGTTATCATCCGCTCGACACAAACACAAAATGGACTAATTTTAACATTATTTTTGTTTTATTTCTTTGTGACTGATGGTATTGCCAAGACTTAGAGGGAGGGAGGAGCTCTCACGGTGCAGGGAGGAGCTCTCACGGTGCAGCTGTGTACAGACTGGGACGTTTCTTCACCGTTTAGATTGTTTTGGATCATCTCAGGATGATTATTTATTCAGATGAATCCCACTGAAACTAACAGGTCAGAATTTATATTTGCTATGTGTATGTTATTCTGCCAACCAATGCATTAATGGATGCATTTTGGTTGTTTAAGCTGCAGGGTTTAAAGTGTGTGAAAAAACCAGCAGCTTTTAGTTCGTAAATGACGATGTATCTAATACCGAGATAAACTGTGACTTCCAATACTGTGTTTTACTGCTTCTGAATGATGATGACAGTGTTTGGGGTTTTATTTTTTTATTTATTCATTTTCGTGTGTTCTTTGTGTGATCCTTGAATTTACCCAGCAGCCACTGTAGCACTTAAAGTGAAACTGGTTTATCAGAAGCTGACAGTGTAATCTGATGTGGCCGTGTCCAAATCAATACTAAAAGTTATCGGTTATCTGTAATAAAGATACATTTTTAGCAGCTTATCGGTTTATCGTCATAAAAGATAACTTTTCAGTTTTATGATTAATGGTTATCGAAGCTAACTTTTTGGTTAGCTGTGACCACCACTGCTGCTCTCTGTGCTGGGGAAGATACTTGCTAGGAACATTCTTACCAGGATTCAGAACTCATCCCAGCGTTCCTCAGGGACGTGTTCTGGTTCAGGCAGGGTTTGCTGATGAGGAATGGTGTACTGACCTCAGCTTGGTGAACGATACTGTGACCTTTGAAGACCCAGTGGACACTGGAACTTTACAGTCCCTGGATGCTTCACTGTATTATCTCTGCAGATGACTATTTTGGGGGTTCTGCCTCAATTTACTTGATGTTTTGATATTGGGGGTTTTGGTCTAACCAGTGGGTCACCCCTGAGTCTGGTGTGCTTGAGGTTTCCTCCTACAATCAAAAAACACCTGTGAGTTCTTCCTGACCACAGTGATCTATGTTCTTGCTCAGAATGGTTGCTGAGGTTAGACCTGACCCTGTGAAGCTCTGATCTACAGCACCGGAGAAGCTGAGTGAGGAATCAGCATTGGGGTTTTTGACTGTCCTGGATCCAGACTAAAGGCCCGGTCCCACTGGGGAGAAGATTAATTGCACATGAATTGAGTATACAAATGTTGGCCATTCGTTGTCGTCCGCAACAAAAGTGGCCAAAAATGACAGATGTCTCAGTATGAATTACAGATATATTAATAATGTACAGTGAATATATGACAAACAGTCACAGATGTATAACGCATGTATTGAGTAAATGGATCGGACGCATTACAATTATTACAGATGTATTGACAATACACTGCGCATGCGTTGCGCGTGCACGGCATCTGCATTGCGGTCATAAATGAAGCGCAGTCACTCCTTTCGGCATCACTATTCACACCAACAATACGGCCTCTGGAGCAACTGCTGGACTTGGACAAGTTGATTGGAGTAAAGAAGCAGTGAACAGGGTGAGTGGTGATGTCAGCAGATCGCATCAGAGCGCAGCTCGTCTGAACGATTATAACAAGAATAGGTAATAAGTAAATAAATAGTGTAACAGCTGCAGACGAGAAGGAAAAAACACGCAACTGTTTTTATCAAGCCTTGACAATGTAAATAAGTCAAATAATTACCTTTTTAGATGGCTCAAAGTACTTTCTGCAGTTTGTTAGGCGCGTACGTGCGAACGTCTGCAGCCTTCTCGATGATTCAGGAAGTGATTAGAGCCATTTTCGACGGCAAATTTGCAGAAAACATGATTAATTCGCCACGAAATAATTATTTTATATACTCAGCGTCCAGTGCAGAGCACGTGGCAGCCGCTGGAACAAAGAAGGGCATCCAGCTGTGAACACAGCGGGTGGGATCGTCAGGACACAGATCGTGCTGCTGCGTGAAGCAAAGCATGCTCGTGTCAGTGCACTTTTATGTCACTGGATGCTGTTTTTGGGGATCCATAACTACATCTGTCTGTTTCAACAGCTGGACTGGCACTGACTGGCAGGTATGTCGATGTCTGCCATGGTACTTTGGATTTACGTGGAGTGTTTATTGTGCATTTGTAAATTGTCTGCAAATCAGATCAAAGCTGACGTAATGCAACGGCTTTATTCGTGGCTACATCTTATTTTTGTTTGTGATGTGGACGTGATAGGCACGCTATATATCCGTTCTACACACTGTCCCAGTCTGCTGCCAAGCCACAATACCCCGTCAGTTGCGGATATCAGTGGATAACGGCGGATATATAGCGCATGTATTGAGTTTGTAAGGCGGATGTCATCCGCAGCCAAAATTTTGTGCAGCTCAAAAATCCTGGCAACAGAAAAACGTGCCTCTGCGGATAATTGCGGACGTGTGCGGTTGTCAGCCGTCTCACACAAGCATGTTTCACGGATATTGCGGACGTTTAGCGAATATGAACCAATCCTGTGCGCAATTCATACATATCTTCCTAAACGCCAGTGGGACCGGGCCTTAAGATCCAGGCTTTTGCAGACTTCCTGGACTCAGCAATCAGAAGTGTGTCTGTGCAGTTTGTGAACCAGGAAAGGTGGGCATTTCCTACATACATACATTGCATACCCCAATCTGAACATTTCTGGAAGAGCAGCATTTTGGAACGCTGTCTGGAAACTTTGAAGCTTAATTGCTCTTTAATGGTTTGGGGTGAGGGTTAGAATATGGATCAGCAGGTGGGGATGGTCTGCTAATCTGTCTGTGTGGTTCCCATCTAGGACCTGGATCGGTTTCTGCACATATGTTGTTCTGCACTTTGCCTGACATTTCTAGAAGGTTGTCTTCGGTGTCCTCTAAATCTGATGTTTGCTCTAATTATTTCAGCTGTAATGTTTCGGATCCTCAAAAGGGTTCGTTTTGATTTCCTGCATGACATGAAACATTTGGAAATACGACCACTTTCTAATTTGAATCGCAGATCTGCGAACTTCTGGTGTTTTTGCTTTTATTAATAATTTGCTGTGTGCAATAAAGTCAAATTTTCGCCAATGACACGAAGGTGTATCACCCCATCCTTTCTTTAGCTGATGGGGAAGACCTCCAGTCAGACATTGATAGTCTCATGGCTTGGTCTGAAGAATGGTTACTTGGGTTTAATGAAGGAAAATGTAAAGTTCTCCATGTTGGTAGAAAAAATCCATGTTATGATTATTTTATGAATGAAAAACAATTAGAAGCGGTTTCAGAAGAAAGAGACCTAGGAGTGTTGATTTCTGGATCAGGTGACCCTGAACCATCCCTTAGTTATGCTGCTATAGACTTAGACTGCTGGGGGGTTCCCATGATGCACTGAGTGTTTCTTTCTCTTTTTGCTCTGTATGCACCACTCCGCATTTAATCATTAGTGATCGATCTCTGCTCCCCTCCACAGCATGTCTTTTTCCTGGTTCTCTCCCTCAGCCCCAACCAGTCCCAGCAGAAGACTGCCCCTCCCTGAGCCTGGTTCTGCTGGAGGTTTCTTCCTGTTAAAATGGAGTTTTTCCTTCCCACTGTCGCCAAGTGCTTGCTCACAGGGGGTCGTTTTGACCGTTGGGGTTTTTACGTAATTATTGTATGGCCTTGCCTTACAATATAAAGCGCCTTGGGGCAACTGTTTGTTGTGATTTGGCGCTATATAAATAAAATTGATTGATTGATTGATTGATTTCTAAGGACTTATCCTTTTCCCGCCACATTGCTCTTTCGGCAGCTAAGGCCAATAGAATTCTTGGGATGATAAAAGGGGCCTTTTTGTTTACTGACAGACTCCTTTCTTCTTTTATACAAAACGTTTGTTCGTCCTCACCTTGAATATTGTGTGCAGGCATGGTCACTATATTTGCAGAAAGACAACAATATTTTAGAGAAAGTACAGAGAAGGGCCACTAAGTTGGTTCCAGAATTAAAAAATTGCCTTATGAGGATAGGCTCTTGCAACTTGGTCTCACAAGTCTTGAAGACAGACGAACTCGAGGTGATTTGATTGAAATATACAAAATTTTGCATGGCTTTGAGAATGTTGACCCCGCTGTATTTTTTGAATTGAGAAGGTACACTGGCCTTAGAAGTCATGAATTGAGCTTGGAAGTTAATAGATCTAGATTAAATGTGAGGAAAGAATTCTTTAGTAACCGAGCAGTAAAGATCTGGAACAGTTTGCCACCTGAAGTGGTCTTATCTTATAGAGTATAGATATTTTTAAAGCAAATTATGACCTGTATTATAGTATAATGAATGCCACCAGATTTTAATTGTTAATAGCTGTTTTTATTGAATGTTATGATTTGTTATGATGTGTCGTTATATGCAATCATGTATACAAATATTTTACACAATAAAATTATGTCGCGGTCTGACCCGCCCTCACTGCACATACGTCATCAGCCGCGGTTCACTGATTATCACCTCGTTTCTGTTTCAAACTGCCTCCAGCCATCATCTGTCTCAACGACAGATATCTGAAGCTTTTATAAAACAATCATTTCCACATAAATTCAGCATTATTTCATCATAAAAGACGAGGGGGGGGGGGCTCTCGCGCTGCGTCACACTTTTAAAACACTTTCATAATCCACTCCGTTTATATTTAACCGTTTATAAACTTGTAGCTCGAGCCGCCGTGACCGTAAATATAAGTCTTACCTCCTTTTTTGGCTGCTTTGGTTTTATTCAGTGGTTTTTTAGTAGAAGGCCGCTGCTGAACTTTAAACTTCTTCGAACCTTGAGCCATTTTTTTTTAAACCGCGCACGTGCGCTGCTCGCTCTTCTTCTTTGCTATTTAAACAGTTGACGCCCGTCTCGCGATGAGTTACTGCCACCTGCTGGTTTGGCGAGTAAATTCACTCACTGAGAAAAAGCAGACAATATAATCCAAACTAGTGTGTTGTCCGTGGGGATCCACGAGATCTAGATTGGGTCGTGTTTATAAATAGTTGGCTGACATTTTTCAAGGGTGGTAAAAAATTAAGCAACGAGTTGGAATGGTGTGTGAGTCCAGAATGTTTTTAGAACGAACCTTAGACCTCAACAGTTTTTAGAAGAACTCAACAATTTTATTTCTTGTTAATTATGTAATTGTTAATGTTAATTTAATGTCTTAATGTATTTATAAATTGTTTAGGAAGGGTCTTATTATATTCACGCTATAATAAATAATAAGAATTATTATAGTTATTGTTTTTATTTCTGTTTTGTCATTTGATTTTTAAATGGACCACAATGGAAAAAGTGTTTTAAATAGAATCACCCACCACAGTCACACTGACTGCCCCTGCCAAAATAGTGTGAAAGTCCATAATGTAGTTAGCAACATCCATTGTTCAGTGTTGTCAGCTAATATCTGTAGCTTCTCCAAAAATATATGTCCTATCAACGTTCCATTTTGGCGGCATTCATCCTTGACCCTAAAATACATAAACATACCAAATGGCAAATGTCAGCTCTCTGTGATTGAAATTACGCACACACAGCTGCTGTAAGTAGGTGCTTTTAATTTGACAAAAAAGATGGTGGCGGAAGACATTCCACTCATGGTACCAACATGAGACTTAACTCACTCATGGTAACAGCAACATAACATTTATGTAAACTGACAAAACCAATTGAACTACAAAAACACAATAAATCAATAACACTAACACTGTTAAACTAACATGAACCACAATAACAACATTTAAAACCTCAAAACCCTGAACTCCCATGAGGCATTTCAGCACAATGTCTATAGTTTACTGGTTAGCTAAATTTGCTAATGCAGAGGCCATTTGGCTATTATAGATTATTATTTACACATTTTGTCAGATTCGTTCTTAAGCGTTTGCACGCTCTCCTGTTGTCCATGTATTTTTTAAGTATATATATTGTGTGTTATTAAATAAATTAAATCATAATGTGAATCTTAGATTCATCATGTGATTTATCTGTGAGTGTAAATGAAATCTGTGAATGAGTGTGTGTCTCTGACCACCTGTCGGTGCTCTTCACTGTTTCAGTGTTGTGTTTAAGGGCTAAATGTGCTTCGACTTGCCCTTTGCGCACAATTAACCCTCAAGCTTCATCGCAGTTTTCCGCCCTGTATAATGACTCTATCACTTCTGGTGACATACTGAACACTCTGGGTGTTAATTGTGTTTTTAGCACTGAACAATTCTGCAGGTTGCATGTGGTTTCGTGACGCCACGCGTGCTCTCAGGCTCTCGTGCCGGCGCGTTGAGAGAAAGTGGAATAAAGATCAGATCCATGTCTCTGAAGAAGCTCTTGGTGAGAGTCAGTCTGTCAACCAGAGTGCTGTTAAGGGTGCTAAATGGAATTTTTTTTCAACCTTGTCTCTTGTAACAATCACAAGTCTCAAGTTCTTTTTAACTCCTCTGTAAATCCACATGTCAGCTCTCCAGTTGTACCCTCAATCTCCCTCTACAAGAGTTTTCTCAGTTTTTTTCTTGATAAAGTTTCTGCTCTCAGACCACCTGCCTGCTCTTCTGCAGGCCCGAGTTCTGACATCACAGCTGCTTCTCAACATGCTGTTTTTGATCAGTTTCATTCCCATCACTGGACAAAAACACCTCCAACCTCCGAATTGTCCCTCTTGTCTTTTTGTATGGTGGGCTCTGTTATTCATTCAATGAGCAATCTTTGTATTTGCAGCGGTGTTGCGCTTCTTAGCGCATCACCCCTTCTACCAGAGGCTGTTGCTCTTTGTGCCTCAGTCACCATCGTCATAATAAATCACACAGTTGTTGGTTTATGATGAATGAGCGCAGTTTCAGTCTGCAGCCGGACGTCCATCTAACTCCACCAGCGTGAGCTCAGGCGGCGTAACAGGAAATACATAAAAGGCTGAGCAGGAGATTCTCTCTGCAGCAATACAGTTTCAAAGTAAGACTACACACATCAAACGCATGCAACATCAAACTTCACATCAAACGCATGCATCATCAAACTTCACATCAAACTCATGCATCATGAAACTTCACATCAAACGCATGCATCATCAAACTTCACATCAAACGCATGCATCATCAAACTTCACATCAAACGCATGCAACATCAACCTTCACATCAAACGCATGCATCATCAAACTTCACATCAAACGCATGCAACATCAAACTTCACATCAAACTCATGCATCATGAAACTTCACATCAAACGCATGCATCATCAAACTTCACATCAAACGCATGCATCATCAAACTTCACATCAAACGCATGCAACATCAACCTTCACATCAAACGCATGCATCATCAACCTTCACATCAAACGCATGCAACATCAAACTTCACATCAAACGCATGCATCATCAAACTTCACATCAAACGCATGCATCATCAACCTTCACATCAAACGCATGCATCATCAACCTTCACATCAAACGCATGCAACATCAAACTTCACATCAAACACATGAAACATCACACTTCACATCAAACACATGAAACATTAAACTTCACATCAAACACATGCAACATCAAACTTCACATCAAACGCATGCATCATCAACCTTCACATCAAACGCATGCATCATCAACCTTCACATCAAACGCATGCAACATCAAACTTCACATCAAACACATGAAACATCACACTTCACATCAAACACATGAAACATTAAACTTCACATCAAACACATGCATCATCAACCTTCACATCAAACGCATGCAACATCAAACCACATCAAACCATGAAACATCAAACTTCACATCAAACGCATGAAACATCAAACTTCACATCAAACGCATGAAACATCAAACTTCACATCAAACACATGAAACATCAACCTTCACATCAAACACATGAAACATCAAACTTCACATCAAACACATGAAACATCAACCTTCACATCAAACGCATGAAACATCAACCTTCACATCAAAAGCATGAAACATCAACCTTCACATCAAACACATGAAACATCAAACTTCACATCAAACACATGAAACATCAACCTTCACATCAAACGCATGAAACATCAAACTTCACATCAAACACATGAAACATCAAACTTCACATCAAACACATGAAACATCAAACTTCACATCAAACGCATGAAACATCAAACTTCACATCAAACACATGAAACATCAACCTTCACATCAAACACATGAAACATCAAACTTCAC
This sequence comes from Thalassophryne amazonica, assembly GCF_902500255.1. Taxonomy (NCBI): domain Eukaryota; kingdom Metazoa; phylum Chordata; class Actinopteri; order Batrachoidiformes; family Batrachoididae; genus Thalassophryne; species Thalassophryne amazonica. The sequence goes on along the minus strand of NC_047117.1, from coordinate 95,316,304 downwards.
ATCAAACACATGAAACATCAACCTTCACATCAAACGCATGCATCATCAAACTTCACATCAAACTCATGCATCATGAAACTTCACATCAAACGCATGCATCATCAAACTTCACATCAAACGCATGCATCATCAAACTTCACATCAAACGCATGCATCATCAAACTTCACATCAAACGCATGCATCATCAAACTTCACATCAAACGCATGCATCATCAACCTTCACATCAAACGCATGCAACATCAAACCACATCAAACCATGAAACATCAAACTTCACATCAAACACATGAAACATCACACTTCACATCAAACACATGAAACATCAAACTTCACATCAAACGCATGCATCATCAAACTTCACATCAAACACATGCATCATCAACCTTCACATCAAACGCATGCAACATCAAACCACATCAAACCATGAAACATCAAACTTCACATCAAACACATGAAACATCAAACTTCACATCAAACGCATGAAACATCAAACTTCACATCAAACACATGAAACATCAACCTTCACATCAAACACATGCATCATCAACCTTCACATCAAACGCATGAAACATCAAACTTCACATCAAACACATGAAACATCAAACTTCACATCAAACACATGAAACATCAAACTTCACATCAAACACATGCATCATCAACCTTCACATCAAACGCATGAAACATCAAACTTCACATCAAACACATGAAACATCAACCTTCACATCAAACACATGCATCATCAACCTTCACATCAAACGCATGAAACATCAAACTTCACATCAAACACATGAAACATCAAACTTCACATCAAACACATGAAACATCAAACTTCACATCAAACACATGCATCATCAACCTTCACATCAAACGCATGAAACATCAAACTTCACATCAAACACATGAAACATCAAACTTCACATCAAACACATGAAACATCAAACTTCACATCAAACACATGCATCATCAACCTTCACATCAAACGCATGAAACATCAAACTTCACATCAAACACATGAAACATCAAACTTCACATCAAACACATGAAACATCAAACTTCACATCAAACACATGAAACATCAAACTTCACATCAAACACATGCATCATCAACCTTCACATCAAACGCATGAAACATCAAACTTCACATCAAACACATGCATCATCAACCTTCACATCAAACGCATGCATCATCAACCTTCACATCAAACGCATGCAACATCAAACTTCACATCAAACTTATGCATCATCAACCATCACATCAAACGCATGCAACATGAAACTTCACATCAAACTCATGCATCATCAACCTTCACATCAAACGCATGCAACATCAAACTTCACATCAAACGCATGCATCATCAAACGTCACATCAAACGCATGCAACATCAAACTTCACATCAAACACATGCATCATCAAACTTCACATCAAACGCATGCAACATCAAACTTCACATCAAACGCATGCATCATCAAACTTCACATCAAACGCATGCATCATCAACCTTCACATCAAACGCATGCATCATCAAACTTCACATCAAACGCATGCATCATCAACCTTCACATCAAACGCATGCATCATCAAACTTCACATCAAACGCATGCATCATCAACCTTCACATCAAACGCATGCATCATCAACCTTCACATCAAACGCATGCAACATCAAACTTCACATCAAACGCATGCATCATCAAACTTCACATCAAACGCATGCATCATCAAACTTCACATCAAATGCATGCATCATCAACCTTCACATCAAACGCATGCAACATCAAACTTCACATCAAACGCATGCATCATCAAACTTCACATCAAACGCATGCAACATCAAACTTCACATCAAACGCATGCATCATCAAACTTCACATCAAACGCATGCAACATCAAACTTCACATCAAACGCATGCATCATCAAACTTCACATCAAACGCATGCAACATCAAACTTCACATCAAACGCATGCATCATCAAACTTCACATCAAACGCATGCATCATCAACCTTCACATCAAACGCATGCAACATCAAACTTCACATCAAACTCATGCATCATCAACCTTCACATCAAACGCATGCAACATCAAACTTCACATCAAACTCATGCATCATCAACCTTCACATCAAACGCATGCAACATCAAACTTCACATCAAACTCATGCATCATCAACCTTCACATCAAACGCATGCATCATCAAACTTCACATCAAACACATGCATCATGAAACTTCACATCAAACTCATGCATCATCAAACTTCACATCAAACGCATGCATCATCAAACTTCACATCAAACGCATGCATCATCAACCTTCACATCAAACGCATGCATCATCAACCTTCACATCAAACGCATGCAACATCAAACCACATCAAACACATGAAACATCACACTTCACATCAAACACATGAAACATCAAACTTCACATCAAACACATGCATCATCAAACTTCACATCAAACGCATGCATCATCAACCTTCACATCAAACGCATGCAACATCAAACCACATCAAACACATGAAACATCAAACTTCACATCAAACACATGAAACATCAAACTTCACATCAAACACATGAAACATCAAACTTCACATCAAACACATGCATCATCAACCTTCACATCAAATGCATGAAACATCAAACTTCACATCAAACGCATGCATCATTAAACTTCACATCAAACGCATGCAACATCAAACTTCACATCAAACGCATGCATCATCAAACTTCACATCAAACGCATGCAACATCAAACTTCACATCAAACGCATGCATCATCAAACTTCACATCAAACGCATGCAACATCAAACTTCACATCAAACGCATGCATCATCAACCTTCACATCAAACGCATGCATCATCAACCTTCACATCAAACGCATGCAACATCAAACTTCACATCAAACGCATGCATCATCAAACTTCACATCAAACGCATGCAACATCAAACTTCACATCAAACGCATGCAACATCAAACTTCACATCAAACGCATGCATCATCAAACTTCACATCAAACGCATGCATCATCAACCTTCACATCAAACGCATGCATCATCAACCTTCACATCAAACGCATGCATCATCAACCTTCACATCAAACGCATGCATCATCAAACTTCACATCAAAGGCATGCAACATCAAACCACATCAAACGCATGAAACTTCAAACTTCACATCAAACGCATGAAACATCAAACTTCACATCAAACACATGAAACATCAAACTTCACATCAAACGCATGAAACATCAAACTTCACATCAAACGCAAGAAATATCAAACTTCACATCAAACGCATGCATCATCAAACTTCACATCAAACGCATGCATCATCAAACTTCACATCAAACGCATGCATCATCAACCTTCACATCAAACGCATGCATCATCAACCTTCACATCAAACGCATGCAACATCAAACCACATCAAACACATGAAACATCACACTTCACATCAAACACATGAAACATCAAACTTCACATCAAACACATGCATCATCAAACTTCACATCAAACACATGCAACATCAAACCACATCAAACACATGAAACATCAAACTTCCCATCAAACACATGCATCATCAACCTTCACATCAAATGCATGAAACATCAAACTTCACATCAAACGCATGCATCATCAAACTTCACATCAAACGCATGCAACATCAAACTTCACATCAAACGCATGCATCATCAAACTTCACATCAAACGCATGCAACATCAAACTTCACATCAAACGCATGCATCATCAAACTTCACATCAAACGCATGCAACATCAAACTTCACATCAAACGCATGCATCATCAACCTTCACATCAAACGCATGCAACATCAAACTTCACATCAAACTCATGCATCATCAACCTTCACATCAAACGCATGCAACATCAAACTTCACATCAAACGCATGCATCATCAAACTTCACATCAAACGCATGCAACATCAAACTTCACATCAAACGCATGCAACATCAAACTTCACATCAAACACATGCATCATCAAACTTCACATCAAACGCATGCATCATCAACCTTCACATCAAACGCATGCATCATCAACCTTCACATCAAACGCATGCATCATCAACCTTCACATCAAACGCATGCATCATCAAACTTCACATCAAACGCATGCAACATCAAACCACATCAAACGCATGAAACTTCAAACTTCACATCAAACGCATGAAACATCAAACTTCACATCAAACGCATGAAACATCAAACTTCACATCAAACGCATGAAACATCAAACTTCACATCAAACGCATGCATCATCAAACTTCACATCAAACACATGAAACATCAAACTTCACATCAAACACATGAAACATCAAACTTCACATCAAACACATGCATCATCAACCTTCACTTCAAACGCACGCAACATCAACCTTCACATCAAACGCACGCAACATCAAACTTCACGTCAAACTTCACATCAAACGTACGCAACATCAAACCACATCAAACACATGCAACATCAAACTTCACATCAAACGCATGCAACATCAAACTTCACATCAAACGCATGCAACATCAAACTTCACGTCAAACGCATGCATCATCAACCTTCACATCAAACGCATGCAACATCAAACTTCACATCAAACGCATGCAACATCAAACTTCACGTCAAACGCATGCATCATCAACCTTCACGTCAAACGCATGCAACATCAAACTTGACGTCAAACGCATGCAACATCAACATTCACGTAAAACGCATGAAACATCAAACTTCACATCAAACGCATGAAACATCAAACTTCACATCAAACGCATGCAACATCAAACTTCACATCAAACGCATGAAACATCAAACTTCACATCAAACACATGAAACATCAAACTTCACATCAAACACATGCATCATCAAACTTCACATCAAACACATGAAACATCAAACTTCACATCAAACACATGAAACATCAAACTTCACATCAAACACATGAAACATCAAACTTCACATCAAACACATGCATCATCAACCTTCACATCAAACGCATGCAACATCAACCTTCACATCAAACGCACGCAACATCAAACTTCACGTCAAACTTCACATCAAACGTACGCAACATCAAACCACATCAAACACATGCATCATCAACCTTCACATCAAACGCATGCAACATCAAACTTCACGTCAAACGCATGCATCATCAACCTTCACGTCAAACTTCACATCAAACGTACGCAACATCAAACCACATCAAACGCATGAAACTTCAAACTTCACATCAAACACATGCAACATCAACCTTCACATCAAACGCACGCAACATCAAACTTCACATCAAACGCACGAAACATCAAACTTCACATCAAAAGCATGAAAATGGCAAAACAGTTCGAAATTCACGCACAAATCATCACGCTGATGGGCAGGCATGCACAAACCCAGTGTGAGTGTTTGTGCATGCACCGGTGTCCATTGAGCAAGAACAGTGCCAGGTGCACCACTTATGTGGAAGAAATAAAAACCAGCTGGTACGTGTGGGACCACATCGCACTGCTTATGTGGAATAATTAAAAAAAAAAAACACCATCCAGGATGCAAATTTGCGAAAAGCATTCAGAGGCTAAAAGGGCGAAACCTTCCCTACCATCCTGGGATTTGCACCTTTCAAAGCTTCTGATTCCCAGACACTTTACCACTGAGTTACGGAGCTGTTCATTAAGAGCTGCAGGAAGCTGCCTCATATCAGGAAGGACATGGAAGTATTACAAAAAAAAATTAAAATCCAACACCATATAAAAACACCACATTTATCATGCGAGCAATACAAATATGATCCGTCTGTTCCTCTGGTGATGACCCATGGTCACAGACATACAGTCAGAAAATGACATGAATGAGAAGTCCACATCTACTGGTCAGGTGCATCCAGTCGGCTGCGCGCGTTCTGCCCGAAACGCATGTCTTGTGGATGGTGCACCATAGCACAGACACCACGTCACGTGGAACAGAGCTCACGTAGGTGACGTGATGGTCAGATCGCCCACTGCGTGTTCTGATCTGACCGTCCGTTTCAACCTGGGGGCTGTCAGTGTCTGCTCTGTGCGCACACTCACTTGCTGCAGCTTGTCGCCACCACGGCAATATATGTTTTTTTTCATGTCCAAGTAAATACAGCAATCAGACACATGGGCCTCACAGTGGACAGTTGTTAGTCCATGACTGTCCAAACACAGTAGGTGTTGTGTAGCTGGAATGTCCAGAATGACAGATCACCACAGATGCTTCTATCGGAAGCCACGCCTCCTGTCAGTGGAGCGCACACACCCACGTGTCAGTGTGTGTGTGTTTGCAAAGTCACACTCGTGGGAAACGTAGACAAATTTCACAACAGTACAACAGTGATTGTCTGCAGTCTGCTGTCGTGTGAAGAGTGAGACTGGCCACACATTTTCTAAGTGCCATGTGAGTGGTCTTAGGTGTTCATGCGTGTCACTTGGAATTTGGCCGACACCTGCCGTCTGAAGAAGAGTCAGAGCTATCTCTACATTGCCATTTCTGTCTAAAATTTTAGAGAGTTTTAAACCAGGCCACAGCAAAGCTGAGAGTTGTTAATGATCCAGTGGTAACTGCTGACTCAGAAAGCCCTGAGTTGTTGGTGCTCCTTCATTTGACAGCTGCTTTTGATACTGTGGATCCTCCTGGCATGAGTGGCACAGTGCGTGGGCATTACAGGCTCCGCTCTCTCATGGTTCCAGTCCTACTTTGCTGATTGGAGTTTTGCTGTGCAGCTGGGTGAATTCATTTCCTCCTCAGCCCCTCTTGCCTCTGGGGTCCCACAAGGTCCCATCCTTGGGCTGATTCTTTTTCTATGGTATATGTTACCATTTTTGAGAAATACAGTCTTGTTATGCAGACGACATCCAGATCTACCTGCCTTTAACATCGCCATGCAATGACTCCATACAGACATTGCTTGATTGCTGGATAACTGTAAGCTTTTTGAATTTAAATGAAAACAAGACTGAAATAATAATGTTTGGACGTGGTCCATCTGAGTTTCCTGCTGGCTCTCTGACACGAAACATCCGGTCGTCAGGGAAAAATCTTGGCGTCATATTTGATGATAAGCTGAAACTTGATCGCCAAGTTAGTTCAGTTGTGAAAATGAGTTTTTTTTTCATCTCCAGATTTTATCTAAAGTAAAAGGATGCCTGCCACATGAAGATTTTGAGACTGTAATCCATCTGCAGCGCCTGCAGCTGGTACAAAATGTGGCTGCCCGTCTCCTTACTGGCAAACGTGAGCGGGGCCACCCTGTCCTAACCTGGCTGCTCTGGCTTCCAGTTGCTTTTAGAATTGATTTTAAATTGTCATCATTTGTTTTTAAAGCTCTTAAGCCCCCCAGTATTTGTCTGAGCTCCTCCGTGTCTACACCACACGCTGGTCTCCCCTAAAATGAGGCTAAAGGTCACATAGCCTTTGTGACAGCGCCCCCTATAGGTTCTGGAACAACCTGCCCTGGCACATCAGTTCTGCAGGACACGTTGAGGTTTTTAAATCTTTCTTAAAGACTCACCTGTTCTCTCTGGCTTTTAATCAAGCTTAGTGGACTTTTGGCAAATTTTAAATTTAATTTTTGTTTGTTTTATAGCACTGTGTTATGTATTTTAGTCTTTGTATTTACTGTTTTGCTGCGTTTTATTAATTATCTTGTTTGACTGTACAGCACTTTAGTCAACTCTGGTTGTTTTAAATGTGATCTATAAATAAAGTTTGAGTTGAGGTTGGAAGGTTGATGGTTTATTCAGACTCAGTATTTTCTTGTTTCAGGGTTTGAAGAAGAGTCAGCTGATACTGACAGGATCATTCATTTGCAAACAATAAATCACAATCAATACTCTGCCCAGTAAAGGAGGCGGGTCCAACAGGGTCCAAGCTGGTCAAAGTCAAACCCGTCACTCGTTTGAGACGTCCGGTTCAAATCAGGCGAAAACCAGATCATTTTGTTCAAGTTTCCATGTTTAGTTGTAATTTGTTCTGTTTGTTTTGTGGCAGGAAAAGTTAAAAATAAACAGTTTGACGATTCCTGACATCACGGACCTTTTAGTCCACGTCTTCTGTCCAGATCCAGAGTCTCTGAGCTGCTCATGACAGAACAGCAAATATTTCCCATCTCCGATAAACTCGGTTTAGGGTTGATGGCTTGACTGTGATTCTGTGAGCAGACATTTGGGTCTCAGGTTCAGTAAATCCTGGTTCACACAGCAGGGTTTTAAAATTATCTGTAGGTTTCCAAAACCCGAGCGACCACACACATGGAGACAAAGAAAATCATAGATCTGACAGGTTTGGTGGTGCAGTGTGTGGTGTTCAGTCACACGGTAAAAACACCACACACCAACAGATTTCACACACCAACATTCTCAGCTCAGACAGGAAATCTCACAAAATCTCTCAAGATTAAACGTGACTTCAGAGTAAACAGACGGAGATAGTCTGTGGACTATTTAAAACGGGGGGAAAAAAATGATACAAAAAGGCGTTCTTTAAAGGAGTGGAGACAGCGCCACCACCAGACTTCTGTAAGTCAGAACAGCTGTTTTGATTTTATTTTCCACTCCGTGTGTCTGTCACCTCGCTTTCTGATTGGCTGCATGTCACATTCATCAGGCTGCTCGTTTGTGGTCGGAGGACAAACACACACTGTGATATCAGGCCAAGACGATCCAACATGTTGAATATCCCCGATTTGTGTTCAGAGCGCTCTGAACACAGCACACACAGCAGGAATATCTGATAAGATTATCTTTAGCGTCATCACGCTAAAGGGGCGTCCTTAAGATTGTCGGAAGGGGAAGATCGGGTCTGATATCGGCCTAATTATCTTGCCGTGTGAACCAGGTTTAAGAAGTGTTCGATCCCGAGTGATCCTGATCTGCCTCCAGACTGAGCATTTAGGATGTTTACTGCCCCCTAGTGGTTGTAAGAAGACTGTGACATTTGGCAGCCCTTCCTGGGCCATTAAAGAGACATCACACACTTTGATTCTTTTTACTGTATTTATGTGAAAAAAAATCACCGATGAACTTCACAGCTTCATGTTCAAACAGATAATTAAAAAAAAATATTTTCAATGTTACAAAATCAAACCAGATCAGTAACAACCAGAAACATGCACTTAAAGAGGCCAACCAACCTTCAAACTGCAGCTCCATCGGCACAAACAGCACTTATTTATTGATTTAACCAGGTTAGTCCCGTTGAGATCGAGACTTTTTTCGTCAGGGAGATCAGGACAGTTCTAAAGTTAACAGTCCACTGAACCTGCATGTCTTTAAATGTGGGAGGAAACCCAGACAAACATGGGGAGAACATGCAAACTCCAACCAGGAAGGCCACAGGTCGGAATCGATCCCACGACCTTCTCGCTGTGAGCCACCAGTCTTCTTCTTTTTCTTTTGGCTGCTCCCGTTAGGGGTCGCCACCAGTGCTAACCACTAAGCCACTGTGCTGCCAGTTGATTGATCTGCAGGAAGCAGTAATTATCAATCAGCTGGAATAAATATCAATCAACAGGAAGTAATAATTATCAATCAGTTGGAATCAATATCTATCAGCCCATTGGAAGCATTAATTATTGATCATCTGAAAGCAATAACTATCAATCAGCTGGAAATAATTATCAACCAGCTGGAAGCAATAATTATCAATGAGCTGGAAGCAGTAATTATCAATGAGCTGGAAGCAATAATTATCAATGAGCTGGAAGCAATAACTGTCAATGAGCTGGAAGTAATAACTGTCAATGAGCTGGAAGTAATAATTATCAATGAGCTGGAAGCAGTAATTATCAATGAGCTGGAAGCAATAATTATCAATGAGGTGGAGGCAATAATTATCAATCAGCTGGAAGTAATAACTGTCAATGAGGTGGAGGCAATAATTATCAATCAGCTGGAAGCAATAATTATCAATGAGCTGGAAGCAATAATTATCAATCAGCTGGAAGTAATAATTATCAATCAGCTGGAAGCAATAATTATCAATGAGCTGGAAGTAATAATTATCAATCAGCTGGAAGCAGTAATTATTAATGAGCTGGAAGTAATAATTATCAATCAGCTGGAAGCAATAATTATAAATGAGCTGGAAGTAATAATTATCAATCAGCTGGAAGCAGTAATTATCAATGAGCTGGAAGTAATAATTATCAATCAGCTGGAAGCAGTAATTATTAATGAGCTGGAAGTAATAATTATCAATGAGCTGGAAGCAATAATTATCAATGAGCTGGAAGTAATAATTATCAATCAGCTGGAAGCAGTAATTATTGAGCTGGAAGCAATAATTATCAATCAGCTGGAAGCAATAATTATCAATGAGCTGGAAGTAATAATTATCAATCAGCTGGAAGCAGTAATTATTAATGAGCTGGAAGTAATAATTATCAATCAGCTGGAAGTAATAATTATCAATCAGCTGGAAGTAATAATTATCAAGCAGCTGGAAGCAGTAATTATTAATGAGCTGGAAGTAATAATTATCAATCAGCTGGAAGCAATAATTATCAATGAGCTGGAAGTAATAATTATCAATGAGCTGGAAGTAATAATTATCAATCAGCTGGAAGCAGTAATTATTAATGAGCTGGAAGTAATAATTATCAATCAGCTGGAAGTAATAATTATCAATCAGCTAGAAGCAGTATTTATCAGTCCGCTGGAAGCAATATTTATCAATCAGCTGGAAGCAATAATTATCAGTCAGCTGGAAGCAATAATTATCAATCAGCTGGAGGTAATAATTATCAGTCAGCTGGAAGCAACAATTATCAATCAGCTGGAAGCAATAATTATCAGTCAGCTGGAAGCAATAATTATCAGTCAGCTGGAAGCAATATTTATCAATCAGCTGGAAGCAATAATTATCAGTCATCTGGAAGCAATAATTATCAATCAGCTAGAAGCAGTATTTATCAGTCCGCTGGAAGCAATATTTATCAATCAGCTGGAAGCAATAATTATCAATCAGCTGGAAGTAATAATTGTCAATCAGCTGGAAGCAATAATTATCAATCAGCTGGAAGTAATAATTATCAATGAGCTGGAAGTAATAATTATCAATGAGCTGGAAGTAATAATTATCAATCAGCTGGAAGCAGTAATTATTAATGAGCTGGAAGTAATAATTATCAATCAGCTGGAAGCAGTAATTATTAATGAGCTAGAAGCAGTATTTATCAGTCTGCTGGAAGCAATATTTAGCAGTCAACTGGAAGCAATAATTATCAATCAGCTGGAATAAATATTTATCAATCAGCTGGAAGCAATAATTGTCAATCAGCTAGAAGCAATAATTATTGATTGGCTGAGAACAGCACCACCATCAGTTTGGAGCTTCATATTTTGTGATGAAGGTTCTTTCAATGCTTTGAAATGTTTTAGCAACTGACAGAACACTCGAGTGTTGCTCGAGCAAACTTTAGCAAACGGAAAAACTCCAGGAGAGCTTCCAGAACCTTCTCAGCCCAAAGGATCTTTGTGGGCGTGTCTTTGTTCTGACATCACACTCTTTAATCTCAAAGTCAAAACAAACCTCTAAAACACGATCTGGACGATCTTCAGCTCCACAAGTCACGTTAGACACGTAAACATCTTGGGACCTCCATCACAAAACCGCGACTGGTGCAGAAACTGACCAACGCTTGAAACCTGGAACTGCTCCAGAGCCGTCACTGCTGTGGCGCGTCGTCTTCACATGCACTGAGCAGAAGTGGGAAAACCCCGACTTCAGCGAGGAAACGCCCTCCCATACATACGTTTGTTCCATCCACTTGATTCCAAACAGTTCAACGCTTCAGGCAGGTGCACAGGTAGAAACTACACGTGGGCGGGGCTTCCTGCTGCTGGACCTTAGCCTGGTGCAGACACATTTACCATTCTGTGTTGAGCTCTTTATATCGCAAAGCCTCAACACTCACCTTGTCGTAGTGATGCCAGGAGCTGTAAGGTCAAAGGTCAAGCACCACCAGTGATTTGGAGCTCAGCGCTCTGGCTCAAGGACACTTTGAAAGGCGTGTGCACAGTAATCCTCCTCCGTTTACATTTACATCCACAGCAAAAAACACGAAGGTGTGACCTTTTTATTAATGGCCACAGTGTTTTAGCGACACACGTTCGTGGTGTTGGCCAGGTGTTTGATTGACACGCTTTTGCAGCATTGGCCAGGTGTTTGAGTGACACGCGTTCACAGCGTTGGCCAGGTGTTTGAGCGACATGCGTTCACAGCGTTGGCCAGGTGTTTGAGCGACACGCGTTCGTGGTGTTGGCCAGGTGTTTGATTGACGTGCTTTTGCAGCATTGGCCAGGTGTTTGAGTGACACACGTTCACAGCATTGGCCAGGTGTTTGAGTGACATGCATTCGTGGTGTTGGCCAGGTATTTGATTGACGCGCTTTTGCAGCATTGGCCAGGTGTTTGACTGACACGCGTTCACAGCGTTGGCCAGGTGTTTGAGCGACACGCGTTCACGGCTTTGGCCAGGTGTTTGAGCGACATGCATTTGTGGTGTTGGCCAGATATTTGATTGACGCGCTTTTGCAGCATTGGCCAGGTGTTTGAGCGACATGCATTTGTGGTGTTGGCCAGGTATTTGATTGACGCGCTTTTGCAGCACTGGCCAGGTGTTTGAGTGACACGCGTTCACAGCGTTGGCCAGGTGTTTGAGCGACACGCGTTCACGGCTTTGGCCAGGTATTTGAGCGACATGCATTCGTGGTGTTGGCCAGGTATTTGATTGACGCGCTTTTGCAGCATTGGCCAGGTGTTTGAGTGACATGCGTTCACAGCGTTGGCCAGGTGTTTGAGCGACATGCATTCGTGGTGTTGGCCAGGTATTTGATTGACGCGCTTTTGCAGCGTTGGCCAGGTGTTTGAGCGACACGCGTTCACAGCGTTGGCCAGGTGTTTGAGCGACACGCGTTCACGGCTTTGGCCAGGTATTTGAGCGACACGCGTTCACGGCTTTGGCCAGGTATTTGAGCGACATGCATTCGTGGTGTTGGCCAGGTGTTTGAGCGACATGCATTCGTGGTGTTGGCCAGGTATTTGATTGACGCGCTTTTGCAGCATTGGCCAGGTGTTTGAGTGACATGCGTTCACAGCGTTGGCCAGGTGTTTGAGCGACATGCATTCGTGGTGTTGGCCAGGTATTTGATTGACGCGCTTTTGCAGCATTGGCCAGGTGTTTGAGTGACACGCGTTCACAGTGTTGGCCAGGTGTTTGAGCGACACGCGTTCACGGCTTTGGCCAGGTGTTTGAGCGACATGCATTCGTGGTGTTGGCCAGGTATTTGATTGACGCGCTTTTGCAGCATTGGCCAGGTGTTTGAGTGACATGCGTTCACAGCGTTGGCCAGGTGTTTGAGCGACATGCATTCGTGGTGTTGGCCAGGTATTTGATTGACGCGCTTTTGCAGCGTTGGCCAGGTGTTTGAGCGACATGAATTCGTGGTGTTGGCCAGGTATTTGATTGACGCGCTTTTGCAGCATTGGCCAGGTGTTTGAGTGACACGCGTTCACAGCGTTGGCCAGGTGTTTGAGCGACACGCGTTCACGGCTTTGGCCAGGTGTTTGAGCGACATGCATTCGTGGTGTTGGCCAGGTATTTGATTGACGTGCTTTTGCAGCATTGGCCAGGTGTTTGAGTGACACGCGTTCACAGCGTTGGCCAGGTGTTTGAGCGACATGCATTCGTGGTGTTGGCCAGGTATTTGATTGACGCGCTTTTGCAGCATTGGCCAGGTGTTTGAGCGACATGCATTTGTGGTGTTGGCCAGGTATTTGATTGACGCGCTTTTGCAGCATTGGCCAGGTGTTTGAGTGACATGCGTTCACAGCGTTGGCCAGGTGTTTGAGCGACATGCATTCGTGGTGTTGGCCAGGTATTTGATTGACGCGCTTTTGCAGCATTGGCCAGGTGTTTGAGTGACACGCGTTCACAGCGTTGGCCAGGTGTTTGAGCGACACGCGTTCACGGCTTTGGCCAGGTGTTTGAGCGACATGCATTCGTGGTGTTGGCCAGGTATTTGATTGACGCGCTTTTGCAGCATTGGCCAGGTGTTTGAGTGACACGCGTTCACAGCGTTGGCCAGGTGTTTGAGCGACATGCATTCGTGGTGTTGGCCAGGTATTTGATTGACGCGCTTTTGCAGCATTGGCCAGGTGTTTGAGTGACACACGTTCACAGCATTGGCCAGGTGTTTGAGTGACATGCATTCGTGGTGTTGGCCAGGTATTTGATTGACACGCTTTTGCAGCATTGGCCAGGTGTTTGACTGACATGCGTTCACAGCGTTGGCCAGGTGTTTGAGCGACATGCATTTGTGGTGTTGGCCAGGTATTTGATTGACGCGCTTTTGCAGCATTGGCCAGGTGTTTGAGCGACATGCATTCGTGGTGTTGGCCAGGTATTTGATTGACGCGCTTTTGCAGCACTGGCCAGGTGTTTGAGTGACACGCGTTCACAGCGTTGGCCAGGTGTTTGAGCGACACGCGTTCACGGCTTTGGCCAGGTATTTGAGCGACATGCATTCGTGGTGTTGGCCAGGTATTTGATTGACGTGCTTTTGCAGCATTGGCCAGGTGTTTGAGTGACACGCGTTCACAGCGTTGGCCAGGTGTTTGAGCGACACGCGTTCACGGCTTTGGCCAGGTATTTGAGCGACACGCGTTCGTGGTGTTGGCCAGGTGTTTGAGTGACATGCGTTCACAGCATTGGCCAGCTGTTTGAGTGACATGCATTCGTGGTGTTGGCCAGGTATTTGATTGACACGCTTTTGCAGCATTGGCCAGGTGTTTGAGCGACATGCATTCGTGGTGTTGGCCAGGTATTTGATTGACGCGCTTTTGCAGCACTGGCCAGGTGTTTGAGTGACACGCGTTCACAGCGTTGGCCAGGTGTTTGAGCGACACGCGTTCACGGCTTTGGCCAGGTATTTGAGCGACATGCATTCATGGTGTTGGCCAGGTATTTGATTGACGCGCTTTTGCAGCATTGGCCAGGTGTTTGAGTGACACGCGTTCACGGCTTTGGCCAGGTATTTGAGCGACATGCATTCGTGGTGTTGGCCAGGTGTTTGAGTGACATGCGTTCACAGCATTGGCCAGGTGTTTGAGTGACATGCATTTGTGGTGTTGGCCAGGTATTTGATTGATGCGCTTTGCAGCATTGGCCAGGTGTTTGAGTGACACGCGTTCACAGCGTTGGCCAGGTGTTTGAGCGACACGCGTTCACGGCTTTGGCCAGGTGTTTGAGCGACATGCATTCGTGGTGTTGGCCAGGTATTTGATTGACGCGCTTTTGCAGCATTGGCCAGGTGTTTGAGTGACATGCGTTCACAGCGTTGGCCAGGTGTTTGAGCGACATGCATTCGTGGTGTTGGCCAGGTATTTGATTGACGCGCTTTTGCAGCATTGGCCAGGTGTTTGACTGACACGCGTTCACAGCGTTGGCCAGGTGTTTGAGCGACACGCGTTCACGGCTTTGGCCAGGTGTTTGAGCGACACGCGTTCACGGCTTTGGCCAGGTGTTTGAGCGACATGCATTTGTGGTGTTGGCCAGATATTTGATTGACGCGCTTTTGCAGCATTGGCCAGG
The DNA here is from genome assembly GCF_902500255.1 of Thalassophryne amazonica. Classification (NCBI taxonomy): domain Eukaryota; kingdom Metazoa; phylum Chordata; class Actinopteri; order Batrachoidiformes; family Batrachoididae; genus Thalassophryne; species Thalassophryne amazonica. The sequence continues at coordinate 95,300,676 of NC_047117.1, read as the reverse complement.
TGTTTGAGCGACATGCATTTGTGGTGTTGGCCAGGTATTTGATTGACGCGCTTTTGCAGCACTGGCCAGGTGTTTGAGTGACACGCGTTCACAGCGTTGGCCAGGTGTTTGAGCGACACGCGTTCACGGCTTTGGCCAGGTATTTGAGCGACATGCATTCGTGGTGTTGGCCAGGTATTTGATTGACGCGCTTTTGCAGCATTGGCCAGGTGTTTGAGTGACACGCGTTCACAGCGTTGGCCAGGTGTTTGAGCGACACGCGTTCACGGCTTTGGCCAGGTGTTTGAGCGACACGCGTTCACGGCTTTGGCCAGGTATTTGAGCGACGCGTTCACGGCTTTGGCCAGGTATTTGAGCGACATGCATTCGTGGTGTTGGCCAGGTGTTTGAGTGACATGCATTCGTGGTGTTGGCCAGGTATTTGATTGATGCGCTTTTGCAGCATTGGCCAGGTGTTTGAGTGACACGCGTTCACAGCGTTGGCCAGGTGTTTGAGTGACACGCGTTCACGGCTTTGGCCAGGTGTTTGAGCGACATGCATTCGTGGTGTTGGCCAGGTATTTGATTGACGCGCTTTTGCAGCAATGGCCAGGTGTTTGAGTGACATGCGTTCACAGCGTTGGCCAGGTGTTTGAGCGACATGCATTCGTGGTGTTGGCCAGGTATTTGATTGACGCGCTTTTGCAGCGTTGGCCAGGTGTTTGAGCGACATGCATTCGTGGTGTTGGCCAGGTATTTGATTGACGCGCTTTTGCAGCACTGGCCAGGTGTTTGAGTGACACGCGTTCACAGCGTTGGCCAGGTGTTTGAGCGACACGCGTTCACGGCTTTGGCCAGGTGTTTGAGCGACACGCGTTCACGGCTTTGGCCAGGTATTTGAGCGACATGCATTCGTGGTGTTGGCCAGGTATTTGATTGACGCGCTTTTGCAGCATTGGCCAGGTGTTTGAGTGACACGTGTTCACAGCGTTGGCCAGGTGTTTGAGCGACACGCGTTCACGGCTTTGGCCAGGTATTTGAGCGACATGCATTCGTGGTGTTGGCCAGGTGTTTGAGTGACATGCGTTCACAGCATTGGCCAGGTGTTTGAGTGACATGCATTCGTGGTGTTGGCCAGGTATTTGATTGATGCGCTTTGCAGCATTGGCCAGGTGTTTGAGTGACACGCGTTCACAGCGTTGGCCAGGTGTTTGAGCGACACGCGTTCACGGCTTTGGCCAGGTATTTGAGCGACATGCATTCGTCGTGTTGGCCAGGTGTTTGATTGACGCGCTTTTGCAGCATTGGCCAGGTGTTTGAGCGACATGCATTCATGGTGTTGGCCAGGTGTTTGAGCGACATGCATTCATGGTGTTGGCCAGGTGTTTGATTGATGCGCTTTTGCAGCATTGGCCAGGTGTTTGAGCGACACGCGTTCACGGCTTTGGCCAGGTGTTTGAGTGACACGCGTTCGCAGCGTTGGCCAGGTGTTTGAGCGACATGCATTCGTGGTGTTGGCCAGGTGTTTGATTGATGCACTTTTGCAGCATTGGCCAGGTGTTTGAGTGACACATGTTCACAGCGTTGGCCAGGTGTTTGAGCGACATGCATTCATGGTGTTGGCCAGGTGTTTGATTGATGCGCTTTTGCAGCATTGGCCAGGTGTTTGAGCGACACGCGTTCGCGGCTTTGGCCAGGTGTTTGAGTGACACGCGTTCGCAGCGTTGGCCAGGTGTTTGAGCGACACGTGTTCACAGCGTTGGCCAGGTGTTTGAGCGACATGCATTCGTGGTGTTGGCCAGGTGTTTGAGCGACATGCATTCGTGGTGTTGGCCAGGTGTTTGATTGATGCGCTTTTGCAGCATTGGCCAGGTGTTTGAGCGACACGCGTTCGCTGCTTTGGCCAGGTGTTTGAGTGACACGTGTTCACAGCGTTGGCCAGGTGTTTGAGCGACATGCATTCGTGGTGTTGGCCAAGTGTTTGATTGATGCGCTTTTGCAGCATTGGCCAGGTGTTTGAGCGACACGCGTTCGCTGCTTTGGCCAGGTGTTTGACTGACACGCGTTCGCAGCATTGGCCAGGTGTTTGAGCGACATGCATTCGTGGTGTTGGCCAGGTATTTGAGCGACACATTGTGTTTGTGCATGTAGCAGAGTGCACGTGAAGCAGTGTGTTGGGTTATTGCCGGACTGACGGCCTGATCACATGACAAACTACAAAGAAACATCCTCAGAGTAAACACAAAGTTGCTACATCAGTCTGCAGAACGAAGGCTGTGACATCACAAATCATCACTGTGGTCGTCCAGAGGTCAAAAGGTCAGCTGTCACTGAACCAACAGGAAAATATTTATCATGAAACAGGCCAATAATCTACAAAGACACACCTCCTTCAGGCATTTACAAACTGTGACTGATTCATCTGAAAAAGCTGATTTTGTGTTTTACTTTTATAAAGATCAATATGACAATAGTTTTTGTTTGTTTTTGCGTTGTGCGGCGTGACGGATGGGAGCGCACACGGCGAGGACGACATGTGACTGTTCAACATAAATTAGAATCAGGAGGCAGGAACCAGTGCGCAGTCAAAGGTGTCAGCTGACTGCCACCGACCCATCAGGAGTCCCGCCTCCTTCACATCACAGTAATGTTCTGATTGGCTACGAGCTACATCGTTATTCTACAAAAAACATCTTAAATGTTAATATAACATTTGTGGTGCCGGATTTCACTGTAAATAACCAGTTATTTGGTTAAAGTTCTACATATTTACACACTAACGATGAGGTGATGATTATTTACAGGAACTGAGCAGCACGCAGGAACCAAACAGAGAACTTCCTGTTGGTAATGAAAAATCATTTAACAACAAATGTATGGATCAACTTTTAGTATTTAGACTAAGAAAAGAAAAATGACATCAGATATATGAGTTCTCACCACAGGAACCTCCCAGAGGACCCTCCTAAAACCCTGGAACCTTCAAAGAGGGCGCTCCTAAAACCCTGGAACCTTCTCGGAGGACCCTCTTAAGACAGGCAAAAACCATATTTGAGCTTCCAGCACAGGAACCAGGGCCAAAATGACAACATGCCATGACACTGTTGTTTTTTGAGTTCATACACCACAGTGGTACTTCTCTGTGGAGCAGGAACTAAAGGGGCAGAGTCTGCAGCTGTAAGGAGCAGTGACTGGTTCAGGCATGATGTGTAAGAATGCAGGACTGGAACACAGAGTTATCATTACTCAGAACACAGCGACGGTGCCACATGGTACTGCTGAGGTACTGCTGGTACTTTGTCCTCGGTCACTAAGTGAACAGTCCAAAGAGAAAATAAGGTTCTACTCATTAATATGATCAAGGTTCGGATGATCTCTGCAGACTGGGATTACATGCAGCCATCGTTTTGGGGTTCTGAGTCGCTGCCAGAACTGGTACCATTTATGATCTGTGAGAACCAAACTTAAAAAACAAAAACCATTATTGGACTGATTTCAGTGTCCGTGTGACTCCTGCATCTGCGCTCAACATTCACATAAAGATAAGGATCCGTCCAGACTGGAAACACAAACAGGATCTCAACCTGCAGCTCAGGATCTGGTTCCTGTGGTGGAAACAGGAAGTGGGTTCTGCAGTTCAGCTGTATGTGGGGGTGAAAGGTCAAAGATCAGCTTTCTGTGTACAACACAAACATTTAACACTGTCTGCAGTGTCAAAAATGAAAGTCAATCACAACCATGTGTGCCGTGATGAGGTGGTGTGGCGGTAAGGTGCAGTGGTGCACTTGGACCAGCAGGACAGCATCTAGAGGGCGGTGAGGCGTCCAGTGAGCGCTGCCTGCAGCTCGGACGGGAGGAAGACTCCGAGCTCTGTGATGATGCCTCCTGTGATGAGGTGGTGAGGGGTCACATCGAACGCCGGGTTCCACACGTCAATTCCTGAAGACAAAGATTTGGACTAAGTCAGACAAGAAGAGGATGGATGCCCGATGAGAACTTTACAGCCTGATGTTCCCTGACACGTGAACATTTCACTGCTGGTTTTCTTCTGTGTTCAACATGTGACCACAGCAGGAAGTCACAGTTTGACCTTCAGTCCTTCATCATCAGTCAAAACCACACAACAAACCAACCGAGAGAAACCCGATATCCCTGTGAGCGGAAAACAACACTCACAACAACAGTGACGCAGCAACACCAACATGATTTTAAAAACCCACACCACGAGAACCGTTTGTTGTTTGTGTGTCTGCTGTTTGTCTTTGTAGTTTTGGTGTTTTTTTGGGGTGAATCCACCTGGTTTTCCCCAGTGGTGGGCACAGCTAACCAAAAAGTTAGTTTTGATAACCATTAACTGAAAAGTTATATTTTATGACGCTAAACAGATCGTAAAAAAGTAAGTCCCTTCGGCTGCTCCCTTGTTTGCACTCGGGGTCGCCACAGCAAATCCAAGGTGGATCTGCATGTTGAATTGGCACAAGTTTTACGCCGGCTGTCCTTCCTGACGCAACTCCACATTACATGGAGAAATGTGGCAGGGGTGGGATTTGAACCCGGAACCTTCTGCACTGAAACCAAGCGCAGTAACCACTTGGTCACCACCCGTGATAGACGCTAAACAGATAAACTGCTAAAACATTTATCTTTATTACAGATAACCGATAACTTTTATTCAGACGCGGCCACATCAGATTACACTGTCAGCTTCTGATAAACCAGTTTCACTTTAAGCGCCGCAGGGGCTGCTGGGTAAATTCAAGGATCACAAACACAAAGAACACATGAAAAACAAATGAATACATAAATAAAACCCCAAAAACTGTCATTACATGCATTTTAAAAACAGTAAAACACAGTATTAGAAGTCACAGTTTATCTCGGTATTAGATACACCGTCATGTACGAACTAAAAGCTGCTGCTTTTTTCACACACTTTGAACCCTGCGGCTTAAACAACTGAAATACATCCATTAATGCATTGAATGGCAGAGTAAAATACACATAGTAAATATAAATTCTTACTTGTTAGTTTCAGTGGGATTCATTAAATTCTGAAGAAAATATTCCACATAAAACGTCCTGATTATCCAAACGGTGTCTAAATGGTGAAGAGAAGTCCTTGCAGCCGTGCCGTGAGAGCTCCTCTCCCCCACCGAGTCTTGGTGATTAAATTATCCCATGCCACAAAGAAATAAAATAAAACAATGTTAAAATTAGTCCGCTTTGTTTTTGTGTTGAGTGGACGGTAACAGTGTAACATCCAAACTGAGCCTATACTACACTACCCACAATGCTTGCTGCGTCAACCGGCCAATCACGTCTTGCGCTTAATGATGAAGTCATCAACAAACCATGGCCAGTCTGCAATAAACCACTGATCTACACATGACAGGGATTAAAATGTTTGATTTTAGGGTTTACAAATGTTTTTGACTGTTAAACTTTGCTCACTTTACCAGCAAAAAAAAAAAAAAAAAAAAAACGTTAACGGACTGAAAGTTATTGGAACTAAATTTAGCAGAAGATAATTGGTCCGATGATGGTTTTAAAACTTATCTGAAAAGCTAATCCACTGACAAAAACATTAGCTTTGATAATTATTGGCTATTGGATTAGCTGAACTGTGCCCACCACTGGTTTTCCCTGTGTGCATCCACCTGGTTTTCCCTGTGTGCATCCACCTGGTTTTCCATGTGTGCATCCACCTGGTTTTCCATGTGTGCATCCACCTGGTTTTCCCTGTGTGCATCCACCTGGTTTTCCCTGTGTGCATCCACCTGGTTTTCCATGTGTGCATCCACCTGGTTTTCCCTGTGTGCATCCACCTGGTTTTCCATGTGTGCATCCACCTGGTTTTGTTGGGGTTGGGTTTGTGTGGGATTTTGAATTATCTCTGTGCATGAACATAGGAAGCAGACTCTGACCATCATCCTTTCATTTCTAAACAAGACGGCTCTGAGAGCATAATATCCCCTGCTGGCAAATACTGCTTTGGTACAACTGCTTACTAAATTCTGGTAACATTTCAAGGTATGTGAGAGTTGATTTAAGAATGCAGACACTGACTCATGAAATTGGCAGTGTTTACGCTTGTTACTCAAAGTCTGCCAAAATGTTTCAATGTTGTAGAGTATTACAAGATGCGTGTTACCAACCTATAACAAAGACTTGTACCAAGCTTACTAAAATTCATATTAAAAATGTGAGAGGAGTTGACTTCAGAACACTTAGACATTTTTCAGGATGGAAAGACAGACAGACAGACAGACAGACAGACAGACATCGCCACAACATAATCCCCCTTCAGGCTTTCAGCCAGCGAGGAATAATGATGTGTGTGATTTGACCAAACTTGTGTTTAGTTCTCAAGATCCTGCTAGTTTCTCCCCTCATACAGCAAAATACACAGCATCCAGAAAGTAGTCACAGCACTTCACTTTTTACACATCTTGTTATGTTACAGTTTTAGTCCAAAATGGAGTAAATTAATTTTTTCCCCTCAAAATGTTACTCACAACACCCCATAATGACAACATGAAAAAAGAGAAAATGCAAAAAATAAATTTGTGCAAATTTATTAAAAATAAAAACCTAACAAACCATGTGTCTGTAAGTATTCACAGATTTTGTTCAATACTTTGTTGATGCACCTTTGGCAGCAATTCCAGCCTCAAGTCTTCTTGAATATGATGTCACAAGCTTGGTGCACCTATCTTTGGACAGTCTGGTCCATTCCTCTTTGCAGCACCTCTCAAGCTCCATCAGGTTGGATGGGGAGCGTCGGTGCACAGACATTTTCAGATCTTTCCAGAGATGTTCAGTCAGATTCAGGTCTGGGCTCTGGCTGGACCACTCAAGGACATCCACAGAGTTGTCCTGAAGCCACTCCTTTGATATCTTGGCTGTGTGTTTAGGGTCATTGTCCTGCTGAAAGATGAACCGTCGCCCCAGTCTGAGGTCAAGAGCGCTCTGGAGCAGGTTTTCATCCAGGGTGTCTCTGTATGTTGTTGCATTCATCTTTCCCTCAATCCTGACTAGTCTCCCAGTTCCTGCTGCTGAAAAACATCCCCACAGCATGATGCTGCCACCACCATCCTTCACTGTAGGGATGGTGCCTGGTTTCCTCCAAACATGACGCCTGGTATTCACCCCAAAGAGTTCAATCTTTGTCTCATCAGACCAGAGAATTTTGTTTCTCCTGGTCTGACAGTCCTTCAGGTGCCTTTTGTCAAACTCCAGGTGGGCTGCCATGTGCCTTTTACTAAGGAGTGGCTTCTGTCTGGACACTCTACCATACAGACCTGATTGGTGGATTGCTGCAGAGATGGTTGTCCTTCTGGAAGGTTCTCCTCTCTCCACAAACGGATGCTGGAGCTCTGACAGAGTGACCATCAGGTTCTTGGTCACCTCCCTGACTAAGGTCCTTCTCCCCCATCGCTCAGTTTAGACGGGAGTCCTGGTGGATCTGAACTTCTTCCATTTACAGATGATGGAGTCCACTGTCGTCATTGGGACCTTCAAAGCAGCAGAAATGTTTCTGTTCCCTTCCCCAGATTTGTGCCTCCAGACAATCCTGTCTCAGAGGTCTACAGACAATTCCTTTGACTTCATGCTTGGTTTGTGCTCTGACTGTCAACTGTGAGACCTTATATGTAGAGGTGTGTGTCTTTCCAAATCATGTCCAGTCAACTGAATTTACTCCAGGTGGACTCCAACTAAGCTGTAGAAACATCTCAAGGATGATCAGTGGAAACAGGAGGCACCTGAGCTCAATTTTGACCTTCATGGCAAAGGCTGTGAATACTTATGTACACGTGATTTCTTAGTTTTTCATTTTGTTTTCTTTTCTTGCAACCAAATTTTTATTTATTTAACTTTGCAACAAATAAAACACCAAGAACTATCCATATCAAACAAAAATAAACATACACAGACCCAGGACACCTCCTCCTGAAACAGAACTCAAATCTTGCCAACATGTTGTGGTTTGCCCCTGGTCTGCTGGCCTCTGTCTGTCTGTGTTTTCAGGTGAAGCTGAGGTGGAGCTGCTGGTGTTTTGTCTGGGTGCTTTTCGCTGTGTGACATCAGGGCTCTGCTCCCCGCTGCCAGAGGGCACGTGGGCCCCGCTCCATCTGTCAAGACAGCACATGGAATTGACAGAGCGGCGTCTCGCAGCTGAACTGGAGCTACACTGAGGGGGTGCTCACAGTGGGTTCCTCACACCACCTGAAGAACCTCCGCGTTTCTCCTGGTCAGAACCAGGTTGCCATGGGTTCCCAGGTGTGCCAAGCCATCGCACCCAGCCAGTAACTCAAGCCTCTGTTTTTCTCTTTGTGTATGTTGTTCGTGTTCCGTCACCACATTGGAGCTAATGTCACTCTTCTGTTTTCCTGACGCGAGCCCCTGAGCTCCTGGACTTTTTTCCCTGCTGTGTTTTTTGGACTGAAGTCTCTGCTCTTGTTGCAGCTCCACCTCTGTGGGCTCTCATGTCCACAACAGTAACTGTCTGTGTTTTTTCACTGGCGCTTTCAGGTGCAGTCTGTAACCCGCCGTGTGTTACATGTCGTGTTTTTCCTGCCGTGTCACTCCAAGTTTCGAATGATGCTGTTATCAATCGTTTCTTTTCCTGCAGTGTGAGCTTCAGCTCTTAACTTCAGTAATGTAAAACGGTTCATACGAGGTCTATTAGAAAAGTATCTGACCTTATTATTTTTTTCAAAAACCATATGGATTTGAATCACGTGTGATTGCATCAGACAAGCTTGAACCCTTGTGCACATGCGTGAGTTTTTCCATGCCTGTCGGTTGCGTCATTCGCCGGTGAGTAGGCTTTGAGTGAGGAGTGGTTCACCCCCTCGTCGGATTTTCATTGTCAGGAAGTGGCGGAATGATTTGGGCTTTTTTCCATCAGAATGTTTTCAGAAACTGTTAGAGACTGGCAGCTGGAAACCATTTGAAAAATTTATCTGGCTTTCGGTGAAAATTTTACGGGCTTCACCGAGAATAAGGACTGTTACTACAGCTTTAAGGACGGCTTTAAGGACGGCTTTAAGGACGCTTGGCGCGCCGCGCTCCGTGCCGCCATCGAGAGCCACAAACCACCGGATCATTTCTAAACGGATGGCTCTGTGGAGCCGGACCGTCGTGTGCACTTTCTCTGGTTATCACAAGAGCTGGACATCAACCATTTTCCGGCAGATTTCACTTTTAACAAAAGATTTTGTCATGGAAAGCCGAGCGGAGGCTTCACGCGTCACGATGGATTCACGACTGGAGCGAGACAAAACCACCTCCGTTTTGGTCTCACAGGACGGCTTTGAGATGGCGTTCAGACAGCCGTCGGTGGTTTTTCCATCGAGTGATTATCCAAGAAATTGTGGATGTGTCTGGACATGCCAGAACATGTCCCGTGAGGCTTCATCACGGCGTTGCTTTGCGCCATGTGGCACCGCCGCGACGTGCGGAATTCCTCTGCACGTCTGTCTCAATGTGCTGAAAAAGTGCTGATGTCCATGTCTTTTCACAATTCCTGTGCTAGTCAGACGACGTCCCGGATAAAACACAGCATCCAGTTTGGAAATGAACGGTACATTCCACTGTTACAGGAGTTTTTGTCATGGAAAGAGGAGCGGAGGCTTTGCGCGTCGCGGCAGTGCCGCATGGTGCACAGCAACGCCGTGATGAAGCCTCACGGGACATTTTCTGGCATGTCCAGGCACATCCACAATTTCTCGGATAATCACTCGATGGAAAAACCACCGACAGCTGTCTGAACGCCATCTCAAAGCCGTCCTGTGAGACCAAAATGGAGGTGTTCCTTTGTCTCGCTCCAGTAGCGAATCCATCGTGACGCGCGAAGCCTCCGCTCGGCTTTCCATGACAAAATCTCTTGTTAAAAGTGAAATCTGCCAGAAAATGGTTGATGTCCAGCTCTTGTGATAACCAGAGAAAGTGCACACGACGGTCACGGATCCACAGAGCCATCCGTTTAGAAATGATCCGGTGGTTTGTGGCTCTCGATGGCGGCACGGAGCGCGGCGCGCCAAGCGTCCTTAAAGCCGTCCTTAAAGCCGTCCTTAAAGCTGTAGTAACAGTCCTTATTCTCTGTGAAGCCCGTAAAATTTTCACCGAAAGCCAGATAAATTTTTCGAATGGTTTCCAGCTGCCAGTCTGTAACAGTTTCTGAAAAAATTCTGATGGAAAAAAAGCCCAAATCATTCCGCCATTTCCTGACAATGAAAATCCGCCGAGGGGGCTGGACCACTCCTCACTCAAAGCCTGCTCACAGGCGAATGACGCAACCGACAGGTGTGGAAAAACTCACGCATGCGCACGAGGGTTCAAGCTTGTCTGACGCAATCACACGTGATTCAAATCCATATGGTTTTTGAAAAAATAATAAGGTCGGATACTTTTCTAATAGACCTTGTACGGTTTTCCACGTCACGCTTTTGTTTCTGGCTTTAACATGAACATATTCTGTAACTCTGTCTGGTGTTTAATCACACGCAGCTGTTACTGATCAGAGTCCGTTCATCTCCACGTTGCGTTGTGTTCAGCAGGTTTACTGCTCTGAGTTCATCCTCTTCATGGAGTTCTGTATCTGTAGTTCGGGTTGGCGCACTTCTGCGCTGTTTAGGTCCCGTGTGCAGTCATTTTGTTATTCCACGGGCTGAACCATTCAGTTACAGTATGATGTAATCCGCTGACAGGCGGGAGTGATCAACACGCAGCCGCTAAGTTCTGAGTTAATGTAACTGTGGTTCTCTGAGTGCAGTTTCCCAGAGAATGTGAGCTGCCAAATTGCTGAATACATTTAAGCCTGGAACTTGGAGCTGTCATCTGACTCTATCAGTCTGCCACATGCGCCCACCTTTAGGGTGTGTCATGCCAAACTAAGATCCTGAATGAACTGCACTTTTGATTCAACTCCAACCTGGAATGAACTGAGACTCGCTTCTGAACTAAAAACCTGAATGAACTGAACCTCTAAACTATTTAGTTTAGATTTATTTTCACTTCCAGATGTGTGCCCATATGCACGCCATAATCTCACCTGCCCTCTCACTTTCCCCCCACAGTCCCAGCAGCACCACAGGCTCACTTCTCTGGTTCCTGTCTTGTGGTCCTGTCAGTCTCGTCCATCCTCCTTTGTCCCTCCACTGCGCAGTCTCTTGTTTGGTTCAATAAACTCTTGGTTACTCCTCCTGTGTCTGCCTTACTGCTCCTGCTCTTGGGTCTAACACGCAACCCGATTCCAGACCGTAACACAACACATCAGTTTTTTTATTTTTAATGAATTTGCAGAAATGCGGCCGGTCTGCTCTGTGTCAGTCTGATCCCATCAGATCTCAGAAGCTAAGCAGTGTGGGATCTGGTTACTACTTGGATGGGAGACCTCTTTGGAACACCAGCGGCTGTGTGTGTTTCTCCAGGTAAAACTGGAGCTGCGTCAGGAAGGGCAACCGGTGTAAAACTTGTGCCAAATACCAATGTGGATCTGGCTGTATCCTCTGTGGCGACCCCAAACACAAAACTGGAGCAGCCAAATGGACAACAACAACAATAAATTTGCAAAAATCTAAAAACTTTTTCACATTGTCATTATGGGGTATTGTGTGTAGAATGTTGAGGAAATTTTTTTTTTTATCCATTTTGGAATAACAGTGTAACATAACAAAATGTGGAAAAAGTGAAGCACTTTGACAACTTTCTGGATGCTCTGGAGTTCCATCTCTGATGGTCTGTTCAAAAAATCTGAGGTGAGGCTGACAAAATTTAAAAAAATGCATACTATAAGAATGTAATAATTTCATATTTATGTTTTTTGTTGTTGTTGCTGGGTTTTTTTTTGGGGGGGGGGGTGGTAGGTTTCTGGGTTTAGGTCTCTATTTGTTCTGTGAGGTTCAGATGCTGAGACCTCACAGTTGGTGGCGCTGTTGCCACTCAGCTGTGCGTTCAGACACTTTGACTTTTGTTGGCGTCGGTGGCAATAAAAGTTTGGCTGTTTAATAATTGCTGGAGTTTCATCAGGATGATCTGTCCTGGTCGTCTCTTTGTGTAGATTGTGGCAGCAGGCACTTTGTCTGCATTGTCTCAGTCCACCCGGCTGCAAAGAGCCGCCGCTAACCTGCACTGCCCCCAGAGGGAGTCGTAGAGTCTCACCCACTTAACACTGCAGAATCCTGACATAAGCACTGGAACCAACAGACCTCAGGACCTGGACAGGACTTATAATAAGAATTTAAAAAGTTCAAGTGTCACAGAAATCTCAGTGTGAATGAAAAAAAACTTTGTGGGGCATTTCTGCCCATTTTCTCTGACATCATATTTCAAAATTACGAGATCCAAACACAGACTAAGAAGATGACATTGATTCAGAATCTTTCACTGTTATTTCTTAAACTTTCAGGGCTGTAACTGGTCCTGCTGGAACTCTGAATTAACTACGTTAAGGACCTTAGTTCTTGGAACAAGAGTATGTAAAGTTCTGTAACCTGATTTGAGCGTCAGACACACTGAGAACTTGGTTTAGGACTTCAGATTCCTGGACGGACACAGACAGAATAAATTCACCTTTTACATCATTTCTACTTGGCTCCCAACTGGACCAGAATCCAGCAGGATCAGTGGTGGGCAGAGCTAACCAAAAACTTAGCATTGATAACCACTAATCTGCTAACTGAAAAGTTAATTTTTGTAACACTCAAACGATAAACCGCTAATTTTTTTTACAGAAATTACAGCTAACCGCTAACGTTTAGTACTGTACTACTGATGAGCCAGTTCCGAGTTTAAGCACCGCCGAGGATTCTGAGTAAAATCAATAATGATCACAAACCCAAAAAACAGACAACGAGCCAGAGCTTCTGTCTTATATAGTCAGACGGCTGTGAGCCCAGTCCTCCCCCAGCAGAAGAGAGCGCTGCAGGCCGGCTGCTGTTGCCTCCAAAACCCCCCACCAAAAAAAACAGTCATTTACTTTCCACATGCAAAAAGAGAGACAGCGGGCAGCAGACATGAAAAGCAACGCACTTTTCACTCATGGTGTTACTCATAAACAACTATTCCAGACAGTTTATTGACATTAACGGTAATGCTGTCATTTTTACAAAGTGAAAATATTGCATATATCTTTTAAAGCAATGCGCTAATTCTGAAGGTTTGAGCTTTAACAGCTACACTTGCCGACAGGCATTATGGGAAAAATGAGTCTCCTTCACTGGTTACTGTAACGTGTGTTGGTTTTTACAAATTTGTAAAGATGTCATCGTTTTCATTTGAAAAAAAAGGTATTTGCAAAACTGAAAATTCTGTTTGTGAAGCATAATTCACGACCAACACAGGCTGCTATTCACACTCCCATCCAGCAAGTGGCAGTGTTCTATGCATTTTTTTTTGGGGGGGGGGGGGGTGATGGAAAGAGATATTTAAATTTTCCATAATGCCTTTTAGCGCATGTGTCTGTTAAAAGCTCCAACCTTCAGAATTTGGCGCATTTTTTAAAAGATATGTCATATGTGTAATATGTTCTCCCTGTAAAAATGGCAGAGGCGCCGTTATATTGATAAACTGTATGGAATTAGTTGTTTATGAGTAAAAGCATGAGTGAAAAGTGTTTTGCTTTTCATGTCTCTTCCCCACTGTCTGTCTTTTTGCATGTGGGAAACAGGTGACAGGCTTCTTTTTTCTGAGACAACAGCAGCCGACTCGCTCCGCTCTCTTCTGCTGGGGGAGGACTGAGCTCACAGCTGTCTGACTATTGCAAAACACGCAACAGGTAAATACCAAAATGTATGATTTTGATTCGCTATGCCAGCAAAAAAAAAAAGTTAGCGCACTGAAAGTTTGCGGAACTAAATTTAGCGGATGTGTTCCGCTGATGGTTTTCAAAATTAGCTGAAGAGCTAATCTGCTAACAAAAAAGTTAGCTTTGCTAACTGGGGGTTAGCGAATTAGCAGAACTATGCCCAGCACTGACCAGGATCCAATCCTGGACCAGAAGTCTTACCCGGGGCAGCAATGGGCACTCCATTTACACTGGTGAGTTCTTCAGGGGGGCGCACTTCAATAATGATGTCTCTGCCGCTTTCCAGACTCAGGTCACATGACGTGCTTGGTGCAGCCACATAGAATGGAATCCCATGATGCTTAGCGGCGATGGCGAGTTGGTATGTTCCCACCTTATTGGCTGTGTCACCATTGGCAACCACCCTGTCAGCACCAACAACCACCGCTAAGAGGGAAAACAAGAAGAAGAAGGGCCTTTATTTTCACTGCACACACACACACACACACACACACACACACACACACACACACACACACACACACACACACACACACACACACACACACACACACACACACACAGTGCCTTGCAAAAGTATTCAGCCCCTTGTTATTTACAAAAAGTAAGTCAGGTTTTTCAGTATAAAGATTTCTAAAATTATTTTTCTCAACTCAAACTGAAAGTAAATCTCTATAACTTTATATAAATTCCCTTCCAAGATGGCGCCACGTGAAGGCGCCCTGGTATTCTGGTGCTCCCTGCTTTGTCTGTTTTTGTGCGTGAATCGTGTGTCATCGTGCTCCTACACCCTCGAGGACCTTCTAAACATCAAATCATCAACACCCACGGTCATTACGCCAGTTTTTTTAGTGCCTGCAGCTGAACTGGTTCACTTTTTGGCCAAAAAAGTGAGACGCCGGCGGAGAGGAAAACGAGCTGGAGCTCTCGTGCGCCTCAGACAAAGGAGCACGCGCACGCCCCTACCTGGGATATTTCTCTCCAACGTCCGCTCACTCCACAACAAGATGGATGAGCTGGCACTGCTGATGAAGAAGAATAGAGATTTCTCCTCATCTTGTGTACTGTGCTTCACGGAGACGTGGTTAAATGCACAGACACCAGACTGCGCGCTCCAACTAGAGGGATTCCAACTCCTCCGCGCAGACAGAGACCGAGCACTCTCTATATCAACAACGCCTGGTGCTCCGATGTGACTGTGATCTCCCAACACTGCTGTCCCTCTCTGGAATATCTCCTCATAAACTGCAGACCGTTCTACTCTCCACGTGAGTTTAACTCTTTCATACTTTGCTCTGTATATATTCCACCAATCGCGGACGTGCACGAGGCCGAGCGCGCGCTCGCGGATCAGATTATGAGCGTGGAGAGAGACTTTCCGGACTCTCTTGTTATAATTCTCGGTGATTTTAACAAAGGGAATCTCAGTCAGGAATTACCAAAATACAAACAGTTTGTTAAATACCCGACCAGAGAAGGGAGCACGTTAGATCATTGTTACACGACAGCGAGCGGCGCCTACCGCGCGGTGGCCCGTGCAGCTTTGGGACTCTCAGATCACGTGATGGTCCACTTGATCCCCGCATACAGACAGAGACTTAAACTCTCTAAACCTGTTGTGAGGACATCTAAAGTGGGGAGCAATGAAGCTGTAGAGGAGCTACGCGCGTGCTTGGCCACCACGGATTGGGATATGTTTGAGGCTTCAACAGACAGTCTAGATGACTACACGGACACTGTGACGTCATATATTAATTTCTGTGAAGACAGCATCATCCCACAGCGTACCAGGGTGAGATATAACAATGACAAGCCCTGGTTCACACCTAAACTCCAGCAGCTCCGTCAGCAGAGGTGGCTTTCAGAGAAGGAGACAGAGACAGCTATAGAGGTGCAAAGTACAGATTTAGCAAGGAGGTGGCAAAGGCTAAATCCATGTACAGTTCACGTCTGCAGCAAAGGTTCTCTGCCAACGACTCGGCCTCTGTATGGAGGGGGTTGAAAGAGATCACCAACTACAAGCCCAAAGCACCTCGTTCTATTGACGACCTGAAGCTGGCCAACGACCTGAACGTCTTCTATTCACGCTTTGAAGACAAGGACTCACACCTCCCCACCCCCCACACAACTGGATATTCAAACACTCTGGACCTCCCACCTCTCACTGCTGCCCTCCCCACTCCCCCTGTTGCCCTCTCGGTCCAAGAGGAGGACGTGAGGAGACATTTCAAAAGGCTGAATCCACGTAAGGCCCTGGGCCCAGACTGTGTCTCTCCTGCCACCCTGAGACACTGCACTGATGAGCTGGCCCCAGTCTTCACGGGGATCTTCAACACCTCCCTGGAGTCATGCCATGTTCCAGTCTGTTTCAAGTCCTCAATCATAGTTCCAGTCCCCAAGAAACCACACATCACTGGACTTAATGACTACAGGCCTGTGGCTCTCATGTCTGTAGTCATGAAGACCTTCGAACGCCTGGTTTTATCCCACCTGAAGTCCATCACCGACCCCCTCCTGGACCCCCTGCAGTTTGCCTACAGAGCCAACAGGTCTGTAGATGACGCCATAAACCTGGCCCTGCACTCCATCCTGCAGCACCTGGGCTCCCCAGGAACCTACGCTAGGATCCTGTTTGTGGACTTCAGTTCTGCATTCAACACCATCCTTCCAGCTTTGCTCCAGGACAAGCTTTCTCTGCTCCACGTGCCCGACTCCACCTGCAGGTGGATCACAGACTTCCTGACGGACCGGAGTCAGCGTGTGAGGCTGGGAAAAAATGTCTCGAACACGACTCTGTAAAGCTCATCAAGTTTGCGGACGACACCACCCTCATCGGACTCATTTCGGATGGGGATGAGGCTGCCTACAGGAGGGAGGTGGACCGGCTGGTGACCTGGTGCAGCAGCAACAACTTGGAGCTCAACGCCCAGAAAACAGTGGAGATGATCGTGGACTTCAGGAAAGCCACAGCCCCCCCGCCCTCCCTCGCCCTCACCAACAGCCCCATCACCACTGTGGTCTGTCACCGCTTCCTCGGCACCACCATCACCCAGGATCTCAAGTGGGAGTCAACCATCAGCTCCCTCATCAAGAAGGCCCAGCAGAGGATGTACTTCCTGCGGCAGCTGAAGAAGGCCAAGCTGCCTGTCCAGCTGATGGTGCAGTTCTACACGGCCGTCATCGAGTCCATCCTCTGCTCCTCCATCACGGTGTGGTACGCCGGGGCCACAGCCAGGGACAGACACAGACTGCAGCGCATTGTGGCCTCTGCTGAGAAGGTGATCGGCTGTAGCCTTCCATCTCTCCACGACCTGCACGTCTCCAGGACTCTGGGCCGAGCAGGTCGGATCACAGCTGACCCTTTTTACCCTGCACACGGTCTGTTCAAACCACTCCCCTCGGGCAGGAGGCTACGGTCCATCCAGACCAGAACCTCCCGCCATAAGAACAGTTTCTTCCCCTCTGCCGTTAGACTCATGAACTCCTCATAACTCAGTCACCTTAAGCTTAACTCTGTCACTTTATCATTTTATCACGGGTCACTTTAGACAGTGTACTTTGGTTTTTAATTGCACTCCTCCCACTGCACTGTTGTTCTGTTGCACACAGCCTTTCATATTTCATATTTCTTTTTTTAATCTTATATTTTATCTTATTTTGACACATATGTTATATTTTATCTTAGCATTTTATCTCTTCTTAATGTTGCACCATTGTACCGAAGCAAATTCCTAGTCTGTGAATCCTGTTCACTGGCAATGGCAATAAACTTCTTCTGATTCTGATTAATTAAAAATATAAAAGCCAAGATGATGGGTTGCATAAGTAATCAGCCCCTTTGGTATACAGTGGTCCCTCGCTATAACGCGGTTCACCTTTTGCGGCCTCGCAGTTTCGCAGATTTTTTTTAGTGCAATTTTGCATGCTTTTTGTTTTTTTTAAACAGCGCATTGTGTTCTGCGTCCTTATCAGGCGGGCCGGTCGCGGCACTGGTTGGCATCACTGCAATTGCTCTCACTGCCTCCGATGCTCTTACTGAGTCTGCGGGCTGGGTAAACGCAGCAGCGGGCCACTCACACCGCCATCCTGTCTGCTGTGCAGAGCTGCGCCAAATCTGGCAACAGGTCCAGAGACTACGCTCAGTGTTTTGATCTGGATGTTGACCGCAGCCGCAGAGCTCCGTGGCCACCAAGAGAGGACTTGGATTCTTTGCGGGTCCCGCATCCGTACCTCCGAAGGCAGTGAGCGAAGGGAGAGTTCTGAGTGTGTCTGTTTATAATCTTCTCGCACAGAAGAAAAAAGAGAGTACACACAGTATGACACTCTGTGGTAAATCTGTGTGGAGTAGACACTTCTCAAAAACTGAGTGACTGTGCAAGAAGGAGAAGAGTGAGGAAAGCCACCCAGACACCCAGACAACCCAGAAGAAGTTACAGGCTTCTGTGGTTGTGACTGGAGAAATTGTGCACAGTGCAAGTTTTGCATTTTGTATCTCCAGTTATACAGCTTCACGATGAAGTGGTACAGAGGAGGGTTTCCTTTCACCAAACATCAAATCTAGGCTTCATCTCAGATGTACCTTCTGGAAAATTGTAGCTGAACTTTTAGGTATTCTTTTTAAGAAAACCATACTGTTTGTATTTCTTCATAACTGATGTAAATAAAGTTCAAGACATATTCAGTGACTTGGAAATGTTCATGTATCCATCCCCTGACTTGTCTGAAGAAAACTGGCAATAAAACTGATTATTTACAGGTATTATACCAAAGGGGCTGATTACTTATGCAACCCATCAGCTTGGCTTTTATATTTTTAATTAATTTATATCTATCAAACTTAGTAGACAGAGACGGCTGTACACAAATGCAGGACTTGAACAAAAAGCTCTGTGTGCAAAAATAGTTGTCAGAGAGAGTGAAACACCCACCACCAAGAATCAAGAGACAGACAAGAGAGACAGGGACAGACAGAACCAAGCAGGAAAAAGCCCAGCAAAGCAAACCAAAACATAAAATAAAACCAAACAAAAACTCACATCCTGACAGTACCCCACCCCCACCCCCCACAAGGGCCGACTCCAGACGGCCCAGGAGCAGCAGGATCAGACACATGAAAGTCCCGGATAACAGAGGGTTCCAGTATGAAGCGAGAGTGAATCCACGACCGCTCTGACCAAATACTGAAACCCACAGTCCCTTCAACGAGAAGCCATGAGCCGCCGCACAGAAAAAAAAGTCCTCTCCGCACGCACTGGGCGGGAGGCAAGGGAATGGCTGGAGGGCACAAAGGGCTAGACTTAAAAGGTCTAACGTGACTGACATGGAATGTGGGATGTACTCGCATAGACCTGAGTAAATGGAGACAGACAGAGACGGGGTTAATGACTCTGGACATGGGAAAGGGACCAACGAACCTAGGAGCAAGTTTCTGAGGAACACCACGTAGCGGCAAATGACGAGTGGACAGCCAAACCTTTTGACCTGCCATGTAGGCAGGAGCTGAGGACCGTTTACAGTCCGCAGCAGTCTTATGGTAAATGGACTGCATTTATATAGCGCTTTTCCATCTGCATCAGACTCTCAAAGCACTTTACAATTATGCCTCACATTCACCTCGATGTCAGGGTGCTGCCATACAAGGCGCTCACTACACACTGGGAGCAATAGGGGATTAAAGGCCTTGTCCAAGGGCCCTTGATCTTCTGGACTCAAGCCCAACACCTTAACCACTAGACCATCACCTCCCCTTGGCCTTATATTAGGCCAAGGATCGAAAAAAGGTTCGCAGAGCCCACACCCCAGTTCGCTGGCACCTGACGATGAGGCTGAGGGCTGATGGAACCGGGGACCGAAGAACTGTGGAGGAAAACAGAGAGGGTTGATGACCAAAGACAACATAAAAAGGGGAAAAACCGGATGACGCAGATGGCAGACTGTTATGGGCTAGTTCTAGCCAAAACAACTGTGCAGACCAGGTAGATGGATGCGGAGAACATAAAATTCTGAGACATTTTTCCAATTCTTGATTAAATTTTTCGGTCTGACCGTTAGCTTGGGGATGATATCTGGACGTGAAACTGGAGGTGGCCCTAAGTAAGCGGCAGAATTCCCTCCAAAATCCCGAGACGAACTGTGGACCCCGGTCAGAGACGATATCCTGAGGGAAACCATGGAGATGAAACACAAGTTAACATTATCTCAGCCATTTCCTTGGCAGAAGGCAACTTAGGCAGAGGTACAACATGACACATTTTGGACAATTGGTCCACAACAGCCAGGATAACTGTGTTTCCCTTTGAAGGAAAAAGTCCAGTGACAAAATCCATAGCGATATGAGTCCATAGCTGCCTAGGAATCAGCAGAGGCTGTAAAGAACCAGGGACTGCAAAACAGAATGGACGTGCTGAGTGTGTGTCTTAAGGTAAGGAGAAAAGATAAGGATATCATCTAAATAAACAAAAAAGAACTTTTACAAATACTCCCGCAAGACGCTGTTCACCAAATTTTGGAATTTTGGAGACGGCAGGAGCATTAGTGAGCCCGAAAGGCATCACCAGATATTCGTAGTGCGCCATCAGAGTATTAAATGCTCTCTTCCATTCTTCCCCGTTTGACGTTGTGGACGGTTGAAGTAACCGTTTACACAGACAGTCAATATGCATTCTCAACAGTCTTTTTCTTCGCTAAACAATGGGAGCGAAGAGGAATGGTGACGTCTACAGGCAAGCCCGTAACACACGCTGCTCTGCTAAAAAAGCCTTTTATCTGCTATATGTTTACCCACTTCATTGGCTCTGTGTAAATGTGTAGCACACACCAAAGGTACAGACATGGTGTCTATTGGTAATAGATTCGCCGACGAGACTGCTAAAACCGCTGCCTCAGGCACATTTGGAATATCTGACATCTATTCCGCAGAAGTTGACCCCACCTTGATTGATGTTGAGGATACTGAGGAGCTGCCAACAGGGGGCTCCATTAACAGAGAAAAGACTTTGTGTTGGGAAGGTGTCGTAGCACGGACCCACAACAGGGGACGCAAATGAACGGACAATGAGTAAGCCAAAAGGTAACAATTTAATGTTGTGACAACACACAACGAAACACACAAAATTTGTAAAGTCAATTAACACCAGGTGACGTGTGGGCAGGCTCGAAGATAGGAGACCCCGACGAGAGAGAGGCCGCGTCCCACACGGCTTCCACCACCAACGGTCTGAAGAACACCGGAGCCGCCAGAGTCCCCGTATCCCCAGGTGACCTCTGTCTTCGGCTGTCGACCCTGGTACTGCTGGCAAAAAGCAGAGACAAGATGAATGAGTGTAAGTCCTTACACTCAGTGGTCCACAGTCTGTACACAGTCAGGAGGGGAACCTCCACCTCCGAATCACACACTCGTGCAGCTCTTGTCTAACCACTTATCTGTTCAGCGAGTGAGGCGCAGTCGTCGTCGTCACGCCAAACGCCGAAGTCCCAGATAAGGCAACGTCCACAAGAATAAGGCTGCAAATGAGATCTGGCTTAGTACACACAAAGTGTCAGTTAGCAGAGAAATACCTCTCGGTAGTCGATTCTCGGCGGGGAGGTGGAGTTGCAGTCCGGCTTAAGTAATGGTGTAGATGAGTGACAGCTGGTGTGATGAGTGACAGCTGTCACTTCCTCTGGGTCTGGCGCCCTCTCGTGCTTGGAGCCCGCACTCCAAGCAGGGCGCCCTCTGGTGGTAGTGGGGCCAGCAGTACCTCCTCTTCAGCGGCCCACACAACACTTTGGACAGATAAAGGAGCTGTGCTCAACACGAAGCAACTTTATTGCATTACTGACAAGCCGGTCCTACCCCGTAGATTGTTCAAAGCAGCAGCCATTTTGTCGCACGGGCCGAGTCATGTATCCACAGGAGGGATGGTAGCCCTCATTAGCAAACATTTCGCAACATTTGGGTTTAATACTTACTCAAAACACTATTGTAGAATGTGTCCAACATGTATTAGGCACAATCCACAGGGGAACGTGAGACCAAAACTAGGCCAGTTTCCACAGCCAAAATATCTATTCCACACACTTCACATGGATTTCATTGAACTCAATCAGAGTGGACCAGGCCACATTACCTGTTGGCAGGTAATTTGCAAATAACTTTGAAAAACCATTGTGCCTATCACCCACAAAGTGAAGGGTTGGTTGAGAGAACCAATGGAACTTTTAAAAACAGACTCAAAAAATGCATGGAGATCCATGGCCAGAATGTTTGGACCTGGTTAAATTCTATATGCGTATTACACCAGCAGGAACAGGCCTCACACCATTTACCAGTGTTACCAGTGTTCCCAAAAGCCTTAGAAATTGCTGACGAAGAGACCACATTAGCCGATTATATGAGAAAATTACTACAAGAGAAAGATGTGTCAAAAGCGAATTTACTGCCATCTGATTCTTTTTCCCCACAGGACAGTCCACTGGTTCAGCCCGGTGACTGGGTGTTCGTAAAGGTCATCAAAAGAAAGTGCTGGTCCAGCCCACGCTGGGAGGGGCCATACCAAGTGCTGCTGACGACACCCACCGCTGTGAAAATCACCAAGCGACCCAGTTGGATCCACCTAAGCCACTGTAAGCTACAGCGTGTGCCAGACTGTCCAACGAGTAGTGGGGAAGTCTGACTACAAAGGGGTTTCACCGTTTAGGGGTGATTCGTCTCAACGTCAGTGAAGCAACCACCTGATCCCTACTCATTTAGTGTGAGGTGTTTTGGTGACACTGTAAGCTGAGCAACAATGTTACTGGAGGATGCTCCGATGGGACAGCGTGTTCCGGCTGGACAACAGCAGCAAGAACGTCGTCACTAGCATCGCAAAAGTAACTGTTGTGTTGTGGTCTTAGTATGTGGGATAGTGATTGGGTTTCTCACGTTGATTGGTCTTCTCACGTGGTGGCTGACCCCAGAGTGGGTGAGAAGAGGAACACCCCACGACAGGACACCGCGATCTGAAGTACTTTCTGGTGATGCTCGATGCATCGCTACAAAGGCAATATCTGGTGGCGCTTTATCAACTACACCGCCACCTCCAACAACATGACCAACTGCTATGTTTGTGCTCGTATGCCAACATCGACATCTCACCACAACGCTACACGGACTACCCCCAAGGCCGTGGAGATAGGATGCCTGATGCGATGGCTACGTACCCCGGCAGGGGTTAAGACAATGACACAAGCAGACTACTCACAGCCATGAGACAAAGGACCCTCTACTCAACCTCGAGTGCAAGAACCACGTCCCACTGTTACCAGGCTTGGCCACAAGCGACCTCACCTCAGGTGATGGAGGGTGTGTCGCCCACTATGGCTTCTATGAAGGGTGTGTAATAGACGTGGAAACAAACAATGTAGGAAAAATACCACCCTTTCTCTGTAACTTTACTTACCGTATTGTGCATACGTTAATGAGACGGCCTGCTCTATACTGGCAAGATCTCGCCTTGTTCAACAAGGTCAGCAGGGTTCGGATGTCAGACAGAGCGTGGTGTAAAGACAGCCCGTATAGACGTTTTTTGCTCATACCACTGTTCCATCATCAAAAGGTACCAGAGTCCTGTTGAACCACAATTGGCAGGTGGCATGAACATATACACCAGTCTACCTCCGAAATCTGGTCTGGAGTCTGCAGTTTGGTGATATTGCATCAGGCTCTGGTGTACATCCGAGAAACCGTCTTCTCAAACTACCCGACCAGCTCCAACCAACTCACCGGACTACCTGAGTGAACCCGAGACCCCAGCTCATTGCCGGACCAAGCGAAGTTATGAAGAAATTCCGAAGGACCACCACATCTTCTCCACAGGACAAGACATCGCCATGGCACTCTTTCCTACACTTTGAGAGAAGTGGAATTCACCAGATACAAATTCATGCAGTTCATGAATTCATCCTTGACCTTCGCAAAGGCCACTTCGGAGGAACTCACCGCTCTACGACTGATGGTGCTCCAGAATCGCATGGTTCTCGACCTTCTGACCGCACCACAGGGAGGTGTGTGCGTACTATGGGAACTGCATGCTGCACCTTCATACTGGACAACACTGCAGACAGTGGAACCATCCAAAGGGCCGTCGCTGAAATGACCACCACCAGGAACGCTGTGCTGACTACCATGAGCTCAAAAAGCTGGGACTTCTGGTCTTGGTTCACATCAGGAACTGGTGGCAACTCCCTTTTGAAAACGTGTATACCACTCATTGTTGTTTTGGTTATGTTTTGTGTTCTAATGCTCTGTGTGCTTCCATGTATTCGTAGCATGTTCTCTCAAGTGATGACTCGTTCCTTCCTACAGCACCAAGTCCTAAAGCAACAACAGCAAGAAGAACCCCGTGAACCTGAACCTGTGCAGCTTGTCGGTATCAGTGCGGTATATGAAAATGTGTGATGCTTTAATGATGTGCTTATTGAAAATGTGTCAAATACAAGTGATAAGCATCTGATGTTCTGCATTCACATACGATAAACAGGAGGGAAATGTTAGAGTAATTATGCGCCTGACTGTGTATCACAATATAATCATAATATCATTGTATTATCACCAGCGCAACTTATATGTATTATATCGTTTGTTCTGCATCACATGTCACATGCATGCATGTATCTTTTGCACCATGTAGTTTTGCATGTCTCTGTTGGGATTACGGCCTTGAAGCAAGGACAGTGTCTGTGGGAGGACAGCGAAACAATGGAATTGATGTGCACCGGCTGGCTTCACGTCATGTCGGGTGACATGATGTTTGATGGGGGAAAAGGAGTACAGGGAGACAGCAGCAAACCCACGGAAACACATATTAGCTTGCAATAGCTCACCAGCTGCACAGGATGTTTTGCTCCTATTCATTGCTTTTATTCATGATATTCACAATAACCGACAATGTCATCACGCCCAGCTTGTATGCCACTTTTGCTTAATAAAAACGCTGTGCACAGGAAGACAGTTCGACGAGAGTCGAGAGAGAGGTGGTGACTGCTCTGAGACTGCTCTTCCCGCTGCATGCAGCTGACAAAAGATTTGCTGGTCTCGTGTTCACTCATTTATAGATGTCCGTAAGGGGTGATGTGTTTTGACCCTGACACGGTTGAAGAGAGGGCATGGTGGAGTGTCACGACAGGAAGCAAGGCTCATGGCGGGGGCGTTTAGCCAGACGACGGTCGATCTGGAAGGCCAGAGTTATGAGCTCATCAAGGTCTTCAGGAAGATCAATGGCGATGAGTTGATTTCAGGTTGTCCTAAAAGTTCCCTAAAAAGCCTTCAGTTAATTCAAAATGCTGCAGCTAGAGTACTAACGGAGACTAGAAGGAGAGAGCATATCTCACCCATATTGGCCTCTCTTCATTGGCTTCCTGTTAATTCTAGAATAGAATTTAAAATTCTTCTTCTTACTTATAAGGTTTTGAATAATCAGGTCCCTTCTTATCTTAGGGACCTCATAGTACCATATCACCCCAATAGAGCGCTTCGCTCTCAGACTGCAGGCTTACTTGTAGTTCCTAGGGTTTGTAAGAGTAGAATGGGAGGCAGAGCCTTCAGCTTTCAGGCTCCTCTCCTGTGGAACCAGCTCCCAATTCAGATCAGGGAGACAGACACCCTCTCTACTTTTAAGATTAGGCTTAAAACTTTCCTTTTTGCTAAAGCTTATAGTTAGGGCTGGATCAGGTGACCCTGAACCATCCCTTAGTTATGCTGCTATAGACTTAGACTGCTGGGGGGTTCCCATGATGCACTGAGTGTTTTCTTTTGCTCTGTATGCACCACTCTGCATTTAATCATTAGTGATTGATCTCTGCTCCCCTCCACAGCATGTCTTTTTCCTGGTTCTCTCCCTCAGCCCCAACCAGTCCCAGCAGAAGACTGCCCCTCCCTGAGCCTGGTTCTGCTGGAGGTTTCTTCCTGTTAAAAGGGAGTTTTTCCTTCCCACTGTAGCCAAGTGCTTGCTCACAGGGGGTCGTTTTGACCGTTGGGGTTTTACATAATTATTGTATGGCTTTTGCCTTACAATATAAAGCGTCTTGGGGCAACTGTTTGTTGTGATTTGGCACTATATAAAAAAAATTGATTGATTGATTGATTGATCCTGGACGTCGTTAGCCAGCCCCTGGAAGAATACTTCAAGAAGGGCGGTTGTGTTCCACTCACTCTTGGTGGTGAAGATGCGGAAGTCAACAGCATAGTCGGCCACATGATGAGTGCCCTCCTTCAGCCTCAGGAGAGAGCGTGCCCAGGTGATGAGCTGCAAATAGGAAACAGGTGTGCGTGGAAAGCACCAGAACAAGGGTGTGGTCAGAGAGAGTGAAACGCCCACCACCAAGAACCAAGAGTCAGACAAGAGAGAAAAAGACGACTTCCGGTTATGGCAGCTTGCTGAATGGACGCATGTTAATTTACTCTGCTATTGCGCAATTAAATCCTGTCTAAAAGTCCTTTTTCTGGGAGTGCTGCATGCCTACAACCACCAGAAGAGCCAAGGGTAATGCCTTTGTCACAAAGAAAAGCCAGCCAAAGCTGTAACAAAACGCTACAATCCAAGCTGTCGAACTTTGTGTCGCCTGGCGCTCATTACAAGACTCCTGTTAGCACCATAGCTATGGCAGAAGCGGTGGATGCTAACATAACTCCTGAAGACACAACATCAGAGAGGGACAACCCGACAGCTAATGAGGAACCGGCTGCTACAGCTCAAACCATACTGGCAGCTATTAATAACATGAAAGCTGAATTCTCCACCAAATTCGATACTATCATATCGACAATTGATGCAGGTGGCCAAGTGGTTAATGCGCTTGGTTTCAGTTCAGAAGGCTCCGGGTTCAAATCCCACCCCTGCCACATTTCTCCATGTAATGTGGAGTTGTGTCAGGAAGGGCACCCGGCGTAAAACTTGTGCCAATTCAACATGCAGATCCACCTTGGATTTGCTGTGGCGACCCTGAGTGCAAACAAGGGAGCAGCCGAAGGGACTTACTATATCGGCAATTGATGATGTGCAGAAAGACGTTGTTGACTGTGCAGTGCGGTGGAGAGGGTGCACAGACTCGGCCTGCGAATGGAGACCAGTGCTGCTCCGAGGACAATTATTATGACGTTTCTGAACTACAGAGACATAGAAACTGTGATGAAAGCAGCCAAGGCTAAGAGGCAAGTCCTTTTTAAGAACCAGCCAGTCAGGTTTTACCACGACATGGCGGCGAGTGCGCACAAGAAGCAGAAAGAATTTGACAAGGCGAAGAGATAGCTCCGAGCTCTGGGGCTTTGGGTACAGGATGACTCCTCCTCCTCGACTCCTGGTCACGTACAAAGGATGACTGCACATTTTTTACAATCTTGGTGATGCCGAAGAGTTCATTAAGTAAGTAAAACAGGAGACTGGATCGGACTGACTGATATGTTATGAAACAAACGCTAAAGCTGCTAAAACAATCTGAAGTTAATTGTAAATAGTTTTGTTAAAGAACAGGTCATGCTAATTGTTGTATGTGGTGAGCCCCCTCAGTGCTAATTTAATATGGTACTTTTGTTTATTTATTCATTTTAAAGAGAGAAAGAGACAAACAGACCCAAGCAGGAAAAAAACCCAGAAAGAGAATACAAGAAAACAACTGAACACGCAAAGCAAACCAAAACATACAACCCCAATTCCAATGAAGTCGGGACATTGTATAAAATGTAAATAAAAACAGAATACAATGATTTTCAAATCCTCTTCAACCTATATTCAACTGAATACACCACAAAGACAAGATATTTAATGTTCAAACTGATAAACTTTATTGTTTTTGTACAAATATTTGCTCATTTTGAAATGGATGCCTGCAACACGTTTGAAAAAATATTAATTTAATATTGAGTACTGAGAAGTTATTTTGGAAATAAAGAGAACTGCACTGACAAATTCTGAATTATTGTTCATTTTGGAGGGGGGGGGGGGGGGGCACCACAAAGCATTTGTGCTTAGGAAACCCAAATGGCTGGCACCAGCCCTGTGCACTAATCCTGCTGTCTAATCAGCATCTTGATGCATGACAGCTGTGAGGTGTGATGGATCATCTCAGCAGGAGAAGTGCTCACTAAGACAGATTTAGACAGATGTGTCAAGAAGATTTGAGAGAAACAGGTCTTTTATGTAAATAGAAAATATTTTAGATCTTTGAGTTCAGATCATGAAAAATGGGAGCAAAAACAAAAGTGATGAGTTTATATTTTTGTTCAGTGAGGACACACACACACACACACACACACACACAGACATATACACACAAAATTTGTCCTCAGCATTGAACCACCCCAGTTACAGTTAAACACAATCCAACCACTAGGGGGCAGCGGGCAGCCACTGTTCCTTGTGGGTAGCAAAGGTTAAAGGTTATGAAATTCACACTCCTCGCAGCCAAAGGAAACATCCAACAATCAGGAAGTGCAGCGGGTTGTGAGGATGGAAAGAGGACGTGTGTGTGCAGGTTCTGATTTTTGTGCAGTGCTGCAGGAACCACAGAGACGAAAAATACAAAGTGACATAAACAGTCGCTGCGGAAATCAACAAAATATGAACTAGAAGCTTCCTGTTTGTGGGAGACGTGAGGAGAAGGTGAAACCGTCACACACCTGTGATGTCCATTTCTCTCATGGTCAGCGCCGCCATGCTGTCTGTGATGAGCGTGGCGGGGATTCCCTCGGAGACCGCCTCATACGCCGTCAGTCTGGAGCCCTGGTTGTACGGCCGCGTCTCCGTGCAGTAGACCCGCTTCAGCCGACCCAGCCCGTGGAGGCTACGCACCACGCCTACAACACAACAGCCAGAGTCGTCGCTACGGCAACGCCACCACAAACATTCCAGCAGTGTGTTCTGTTCACTTACCCAGTGCGGTTCCATATCCAGCGGTTGCCAGCGACCCCGTGTTACAGTGCGTCAGGATGGTCACCAGATCTCGTGGGACTCCAGACAGGATGTGCTGGGCACCGTAGTTACCATCTCCTGTTGTCATTAACATCGCGCTCCAGCATGTCCTCGATCCAGCCAATCACACTGTAGGAGGAGGAGCCAAAGGAGGTGGGATTGAGAAAAGTCTGTGTAGACTTAGGGACCCGGCCCGACCCGTTCTGCTGGCCGAGCCCGTCTCATTACCATAAATTACAACCAAACGTTGACTGAAGATGGAAGGAGGGGAAAACTGTTTTTCTCCTGAGTCTGGAACCATGAAGCACCAGAACCTGGAGACTTTGACCTTTGACCTCGTGACTCCGCAAGCTCAGTGCTGAACTGCCACATAATTACAAACCCGCGTTGTCCAAATACTTATGGACTGACGTTGCACACTTTGCCCCACCTTCCTCGTAGCTGCTCAGAGTTTTTTTCCATGCTCTCGTTCTCGGCAAACTCTATCAGCTCGCGGGCAGCGCGGCCCATGTTGACAGCGGTGGGCCGGGCTGAGGTCAGGTGACACAGTGACTCCCCTGATGAAGGTCACGGGGTCATCGTCTCCGGCTCCTGCGTGCAGTTCCACCGCCAGGCTGAGGCAGCCCACAATGGCGATGGCGGGGGCACCACGAACCTGGGAAAAGGCAGAATCACTCATCCAATCACAGTGCTCCAAACATGGGCCAAAAATATGCTTTATTTTTATAATCAACCCCAGAATTGAAAAAAACACACATCATCATTTTCAGCAGTAAAATGCAACACTCATCTGTGTTTGTCGGCGGTCACGCTGCTGTGCGTGAAAAGAAAAATGAAGTTAAAACTCAACGAGCTGAAAATCTACCGCCTTTTTGCATTTGGCGGCTGCAGGTTGTCAATGAAACATGGAACGCGTGAAAGTGTAATAAGGTCAGAGGTCAGCAGGTTGTTGGTGAAGGACACAGGGATCATTTGGATTGTTAAGGTCACACTGAGGCTCTAATGAAGAGGCGTAAACATAATTAATGAGATAAACACAATGAAAACAACAACCTGCACATCCAGAACATTTCTGTGCATTTTAGATTCGTTTGATTCTTTCAATCCAGTGTACAGGAGAGAAACCACAGGGGGCGCGGTGTGCTGACGCTGGTGGTGGATGACTGAAAACTTCCTGTCTGAGACTTCTGAATCTGCTTTATCATCATTTCTATTAAAATGATTCACAGGAAACAACTTATTAAAAGTATTAAGTTCTCTAGTTTAACAAATTGAAATATTACGACAAAAAACCCTAAAGCTGGGTTTCTATTTTCAAAAACTGCGGGTTGAAATTGTTTTTGTTGTAACTGAAATGTTTTTTAGAGTTTCTGCCTGTGTCCGGGGGCGGGGTGTCTGTGTGTGTGTGGGGACGGGGCATCTGTGTGCGGGGACGTGGCGTCTGTGTATGTGTGGGGACGTGGCGTCTGTGTGTGTGCGGGGACGGGGCGTCTGTGTCTGGGGACGGGGCGTCTGTGTCTGTGTGCGGGGACGGGGTGTCTGTGTCTGTGTGCGGGGACGGGGCGTCTGTGTGTGTGTGTGGGGACGGGGCGTCTGTGTGCGGGGATGCGGCGTCTGTGTGTGTGTGGGGACGTGGCGTCTGTGTGTGCGTGCGGGGACGGGGCGTCTGTGTGCGGGGACGCGGCGTCTGTGTGTGTGTGGGGACGTGGCGTCTGTGTGTGCGTGCGGGGACGGGGCGTCTGTGTGCGGGGACGTGGCATCTGTGTGTGTGTGGGGACGGGGCGTCTGTGTCTGTGTGCGGGGACGGGGCGTCTGTGTGCGTGGGGACAGGGCGTCCGTGTCTGTGTGCGGGGACAGGGAGTCCGTGTCTGTGTGCGGGGACGGGGCGTCTGTGTGTGCGGGGACGGGGCATCTGTGTGTGCGGGGACGGGGCATCTGTGTGTGAGGGGCGTCTGTGTGTGTGCGGACGGGGCGTCTGTGTGTGTGCGGGGGCGGGGCGTCTGTCTCTGTGTGCGGGGACGGGGCGTCTGTCTCTGTGTGCGGGGACGGGGCGTCTGTCTCTGTGTGCGGGGACGGGGGTGGGGCGTCTCTGTGTGCGGGGACGGGGCGTCTGTGTGTGCAGGGCGTCTGTGTGTGTGGGGCGTCTCTGTGTGCGGGGACGGGGCGTCTGTGTGTGCGGGGACGGGGCGTCTGTGTGTGCGGGGACGGGGAGTCTGTGTGTGCGGGAACGGGGCGTCTGTGGTCTGTGTGTGCAGAGACGGGGCGTCTGTGTCTGTGTGCAGGTGTCTGTGTGTGCGGGGACGGGGCATCTGTGTGTGCGGGAACGGGGCGTCTGTGTGTGTGGGGATGAGGCATCTGTGTCTGTGTGCAGGGCGTCTGTGTGTGTGGGGATGGGGCATCTGTGTGTGTGGGGATGGGGAATCTGTGTCTGTGTGCAGGGCGTCTGTGTGTGTGGGGAACGGGGCATCTGTGTGTGCGGGGACGCGGCGTCTTTGTCTGTGTGCAGGGCGTCTGTGTGTGTGGGGACAGGGCGTCTTTGTCTGTGTGCAGGGCGTCTGTGTGTGTGGGGATGGGGCGTCTGTGTCTGTGTGCAGGGCGTCTGTGTGTGCGGGAACGGGGCGTCTGTGTGTGCAGGGCGTCTGTGTGTGTAGGGCGTCTGTGTGTGCAGGGCGTCTGTGTGTGTGGGGATGGGGCATCTGTGTCTGTGTGCAGGGCGTCTGTGTGTGTGGGAACGGGGCGTCTGTGTGTGTGGGGACGGGTGTCTTTGTCTGTGTGCAGGGCGTCTGTGTGTGCGGAACGGGGCGTCTGTGTGTGTGGGGACGGGACGTCTTTGTCTGTGTGCAGGGCGTCTGTGTGTGTGGGGACGGGGCGTCTTTGTCTGTGTGCAGGGCGTCTGTGTGTGTGGGGACGGGGCGTCTGTGTGCAGGGCGTCTGTGTGTGCGGGAACGGGGCGTCTGTGTGTGCAGGGCGTCTGTGTGTGTAGGGCGTCTGTGGTGCAGGGCGTCTGTGTGTGTGGGGATGGGGCATCTGTGTCTGTGTGCAGGGCGTCTGTGTGTGTGGGAACGGGGAGTCTGTGTGTGTGGGGACGGGGTGTCTTTGTCTGTGTGCAGGGCGTCTGTGTGTGCGGAACGGGGCGTCTGTGTGTGTGGGGACGGGACGTCTTTGTCTGTGTGCAGGGCGTCTGTGTGTGTGGGGACGGGGCGTCTTTGTCTGTGTGCAGGGCGTCTGTGTGTGTGGGGACGGGGCGTCTTTGTCTGTGTGCAGGGCGTCTGTGTGTGTGGGGACGGGGCGTCTTTGTCTGTGTGCAGGGCGTCTGTGTGTGTGGGGATGGGGCGTCTTTGTCTGTGTGCAGGGCGTCTGAGTGTGTGGGGACGGGGCGTCTGTGTGTGTGGGACGGGGCGTCTTTGTCTGTGTGCAGGGCGTCTGTGTGTGTGGGAACAGGGCGTCTGTGTGTGTGGGGATGGGGCATCTGTGTCTGTGTGCAGGGCGTTTGTGTGTGCGGGGACAGGGCGTCTGTGTGTGTGGGGACGGGGCGTCTGTGTGTGTGGGAACGGGGCATCTGTGTGTGCGGGAACGGGGCGTCTGTGTGTGCGGGGACGGGGCATCTGTGTCTGTGTGCAGCGTGTCTGTGTGTGTGGGGATGGGGCATGGGTGTCTGTGTGCAGGGCGTCTGTGTGTGTGGGAACCGGGCGTCTGTGTGTGCGGGGATGGGGCGTCTTTGTCTGTGTGCAGGGCGTCTTTGTCTGTGTGCAGGGCGTCTGTGTGTGCGGGAACGGGGCGTCTGTGTGTGCGGTGATGGGGCGTCTTTGTCTGTGTGCAGGGCGTCTGTGTGTGTGGGGACGGGGCGTCTGTGTGTGTGGGAACGGGGAGTCTTTGTCTGTGTGCAGGGCGTCTGTGTGTGTGGGGACGGGGCGTCTGTGTGTGTGGGAACGGGGCGTCTTTGTCTGTGTGCAGGGCGTCTGTGTGTGTGGGGACGGGGCGTCTTTGTCTGTGTGCAGGGCGTCTGTGTGTGTGGGGACGGGGCGTCTGTGTGTGTGGGGACGGGGCGTCTTTGTCTGTGTGCAGGGCGTCTGTGTGTGTGGGGACGGGGCGTCTGTGTGTGTGGGAACGGGGCGTCTGTGTGTGTGGGAACGGGGCGTCTGTGTGTGTGGGGATGGGGCATCTGTGTCTGTGTGCAGGGCGTTTGTGTGTGCGGGGACAGGGCGTTTGTGTGTGCGGGGACAGGGCGTTTGTGTGTGCGGGAACGGGGCGTCTGTGTGTGCGGGAACGGGGCGTCTGTGTGTGGGGAACGGGGCGTCTGTGTGTGTGGGAACGGGGCGTCTGTGTGTGCGGGGACAGAGCATCTGTGTCTGTGTGCAGCGTGTCTGTGTGTGTGGGGATGGGGCATCTGTGTCTGTGTGCAGGGCGTCTGTGTGTGTGGGAACGGGGCGTCTGTGTGTGCGGGGATGGGGCGTCTTTGTCTGTGTGCAGGGTGTCTGTGTCTGTGTGCAGGGCGTCTGTGTCTGTGTGCAGGGCGTCTGTGTGTGTGGGAATGGGGCGTCTTTGTCTGTGTGCAGGGCGTCTGTGTGTGTGGGGACGGGGCGTCTTTGTCTGTGTGCAGGGCGTCTGTGTGTGTGGGGACGGGGCGTCTTTGTCTGTGTGCAGGGCGTCTGTGTGTGCGGGAACGGGGTGTCTGTGTGTGCGGTGATGGGGCGTCTGTCTGTGTGCAGGGCGTCTGTGTGTGTGGGGACGGGGCGTCTTTGTCTGTGTGTGGGAACGGGGCGTCTTTGTCTGTGTGCAGGGAGTCTGTGTGTGTGAGGACGGGGCGTCTTTGTCTGTGTGCAGGGCGTCTGTGTGTGTGGGGACGGGGCGTCTTTGTCTGTGTGCAGGGCGTCTCTGTGTGTGTGCGGGGCGTTTCCTTTTTTTATATATAAACTGTTTAGTTTCTTTATATTTAAAGAAATATTTTTATTTGTCCCAATCAGGAACATTTGCTGTGCAGACAACCAAACTTCCATTGATGAGCTGAACACCACGAAGTCCAGTCGAAAGAAAACATCTCTGCTCTTCAGCAACACCACCAGAGGTCAAAACTGCAGAAGAGACCTTCATCTGGTCCAGAGAATCCAGCAGAACATCACCTGCTTCTAAATAAAAGGCTCTTTAAACAGCAACTATTTTATTATTTTTTAAAAGCTGTTTCATTTTATATTTTAACAATAAATGAATGGATCATTAAAAATGTCCACAAATCAAAGTCCAAAGACATTTGCACAGGTAGAAGCTCTCCACTTATTGGGCCTCATGTATCAATGTGCGTACGGTGATATTTGAGCGTATATGGGGTGTACGCCAAAACGGCTGTGCTACTTGGCATTTATCAATGTGGTCGTTGGTGTACGCTGCGCTGAAAATATACACCAGGTCGAGAGGTGGCGTAAATTATACACCAAAATGAACCAGCGCTGGAATCCACATAAAAATGAAAATGATCAACATGATAAACAGTGCCATTATACAAATCAATGCATATGTTACATAAATAACACTTTCTTGATTATACTACATAATAATCAATACAAATCCCACCTTTGCGGGATTGTTATGGAGCACGATCCGTGGTCACAGCGCTGACTGCAAAGAAAGCGCTGCTCGCCTTTTTCTCCAGACTTCGAGCCTGGAGCCAGAGCAGCACTGAGCTTAACTTCATGTGGTGTGATCGTTTTAGACAATGAAATTGATAATTACAATTGTAATGTCATTCCCATTCGCCCGTGCTGCAACCAGGTTGTGTCGTCTCCATTCGTTTGTCACAATAAAATAAATAAATACATTTTAAAAATAAAGAAATCTGAAAAATTAGGCGTGTCTTATTAACTGAGCGAGCAAATATCCACATGTCAAGAATTATTGACGTGAAAAGAGAATACAGTGGTCCCTCGCTATAACGCCGTTCACCTTTCGCGGCCTCGGAGTTTCCCGGATTTTTTTAGTCCAATTTTGCATGCTTTTTTTTTTTTTTACAGTGCATTGTGTTCTGCGTGTCAGTTTATAAGAATCTTCTCGTCCAGAAGAAAAAAGAGCGCCAACAACTACTCATAACTGTGTTTGTCACTCAGAAAAAGACACCTGCAGTGAGGTTTGACTCAGTGGAAAAAGGCGCGGCGTCAGGACACAGAGGCGCGATCAGAGGAACTGTGAAATACTGGTCAGTCACTATTAATAATTCCTTATGTATCCAACCTCGTACGTTGATCGTTAAAATTAAATTCGTTAGTTCTAAAAGCCATCATAATTATTTATAGGAAAACGTTCTATTTTTATTTCTCAAACAAATGTTTGGGCCTGAAAACAGTTTGGCATTATTTTCCTACTAAGGTTTGAACTTTGAGAGTGTTTACACACGAGAGAAAAGTGAGAAAATGTTCATGCCTGATTGAGAAAGTGTATAAACTGTGTAGTGAGGGGTTTTACAGCTTTGAAACATTTATAATAATTGTAAAAAATAACGCTGACTACGTCGCAGTTTCGCGTATTATGGGCTATTTTTTAGAACATAACTCCCGCGATAAATGAGGGACCACTGTAACACTTTATTGATTATATACTACAAAACAATTAATACGACGGCCGCTTTTGACGCTCTATTGGCACGCATCGTGATTGGTGGAGTTCTTTTTCTTTGCCGTCTTCCTGGCTTCCATGTCGTAAAATGAGGGTGTGTCTGAAGCAGAGTCTGAATATTTATGGGCGTGTTTATAATAATTACGATTGTTTTCACCCGCTGTATTTATCAAGGTCAATCAATCAATTTTTTTATATAGCGCCAAATCACAACAAACAGTTGCCCCAAGGCGCTTTATATTGTAAGGCAAGGCCATACAATAATTATGTAAAACCCCAACGGTCAAAACGACCCCCTGTGAGCAAGCACTTGGCTACAGTGGGAAGGAAAAACTCCCTTTTAACAGGAAGAAACCTCCAGCAGAACCAGGCTCAGGGAGGGGCAGTCTTCTGCTGGGACTGGTTGGGGCTGAGGGAGAGAACCAGGAAAAAGACATGCTGTGGAGGGGAGCAGAGATCGATCACTAATGATTAAATGCAGAGTGGTGCATACAGAGCAAAGGTCACGTCGGGCGTACGCCGGAAATGGGCAGGTGCGCACTGCTTGATACATGTCACGGCGACTTTGGTGTACTTCAAATTTACATGGTAAATTTACGCCACAAGTGCGCAACATTGATACATGAGGCCCACTGTGCTCAAATTCATATTTTAGAAATTACTCTGTCCTGATAACAACATTAAAGGCAATTACATATTTTGACGTAATTACAAGTTTAAATGACTATAAAAAAATTCATCATGAGGTTTATGTCACAGAAATCCTACTTTACAATCACACTGCAGTCATTGTTAAATTATTTCCTGTTGCATTTATAATAAACATTTGTATTTATGTAGTGTCTGTTTTTCTGGATGAAATGAGATATAATAATCTACCAGACTTAAAAAATGTACAAATTTCCATGTTATTTTG
The DNA here is from genome assembly GCF_902500255.1 of Thalassophryne amazonica. NCBI lineage: Eukaryota > Metazoa > Chordata > Actinopteri > Batrachoidiformes > Batrachoididae > Thalassophryne > Thalassophryne amazonica. The sequence continues at coordinate 95,264,444 of NC_047117.1, read as the reverse complement.
TCTAAAAATAAATGTCTAAGGTTCCTTATGTTAAACAAGAAATTATCTAATTTGAAATAACAGGTGGTTTTAATTTACAGATGAAAGGTTTATAAAGAACCATTTATTGATTTATTTAGCTATTTTAATTACAAGTGTTCTAAACTTTTTTTTTTAACAGTAATCAGAAATTATGAGGTAACAAACAACAACAAAAAAACATTTCCAAGGATTTTTCTTCAGAAAACTGCTCTATAAATGAACAGTCCTGTGACACGTTAATGTTTTGTACAGATCAGTGGTTTCTGCACCGATCCGCTTTGTACAAATCAGTGGTTTCTGCACCGATCCGCTTTGTACAGATTAGTGGTTTCTGCACCGATCCGTTTTATACAGATCAGTAGTTTCTGCACCAATCACCGATTTCTGCCACTAGTCTTCCGTGTTTTGGCCTGACGCATTGTTCCTATTGGACAGTGCGAAGCTACGTCACAGCTCAGCGTGTCGAAAGTTGGATTAGACTGAACTTTGACCGCATCAGCCTGCCGGCAAGCTGCAATGTATGCTCCCGTCAGAAGCGTTGCTTTAACTCGGCTTTTGACGCAACGCTTCTGACGCCTCTAAAAAGCAACGCGTCTCACTGAAAATAATGCTTTTTAGACCGATTTTTGACGCTTCTGATGCTTTCAGTGTGAAAGGCCCTTTAAACTTGAACTTGTATCTAGATTGGAAAAACGTCTTCATGATGTATCTTGTCAATATTCCTGTCAGCTTTTGAAGTGTCATCGTTATTGCGAATTCTTGCTGTGCCAAATTGCAAATCATTGCAACATTTTTTTTTTTGTGACTGATTTTGCAAATATGCACATGGCGGAAATTTGTGTTTCCACTCCAGAGAACTAATTTCCTTTACAACCCAGCTGTATTCCATGTAAAACCCAGAGATCTTCCAGGGTACATTTTGCTCTGATGGTACCAATGTGGGCCCCATATGGGGTACATGGGGACCATGGACCATATATCAGATATTTAACTGGGTGACGTGTTGTCAGACTAAGCAAATATTTACAAGATTTTTAAAATAATAATAATAATTATGTAATCTGTATTTTCATTTATCATGAAGCTTGTGAATTATACTGTATATTCCCACCAGCAGACCAACCATGTTATTTGTGTAATCTATCTATAAAGCAAGAAGCGTGTGTGTGTGTGTGTCTGTGTGTGTGTATTTGGCTCACATATCTCTCTGACTGTGTGTCAAATCGGCCTCAGCTTTCGGATATGGCTTGCGCATGGCACGATAATGTGCATCCTTTATTATGAAAAACCTTTATTTTGAAACCTTTATTTTCATTACAATTAATATCACTTTGAGCAGATGGAATCAGTTAATCAGTGAAATCACCTGGTGGAGTCAGTGGCTGCAAAGAAAACCTGCACCCTCTTGGCCCTTTTTCAATTTTTTTTCAGTTTATTTTCATTATATAGCGCCAAATCACAAGAGAGTTGTCTCAAGGCACTTCACACAGGTAAGGTTTAACCTTACTAACCCCCAGAGCAACAGTGGTAAGAAAAAACTCCCTCTGAGGAAGAAACCTCAAGCAGACCAGACTCAAAGGGGTGACCCTCTGTTTGGGCCATGATACAGACATAAATTACAGAATAATTCACAAAACAAATATACAGGAAATGCTGTTGGTGCACAGGACAGGAGGGTCTCCAGCACAAATACCACACCCATCTCTGGATGGAGCTGCACCTTAAACAGAGAGAAAAAAACAGAATCAGGCATCAGAAAAACAAAAAATACTGTATAATTTGTCAGCATTAAACAACAAGAAAAACAGAGAAAATACTAAGGTATCGCCGGCCATAGCCCTAACTCACTAAAAGACCCAGAATTTAGGTGAAGTTGAGGCCCGCGCACGCTCCAATTACTAATAAAATGAACTGAGTAATGAGTAAAAAGAGTAAAATGAGGTAAAAAGCGTTAAAACAGAACTGTACCAGTATGCTGCCATACGAAAGGGAAATAAGTGCATCTTAAGTCTTGACTTGAAAATCTCCACAGAATCTGACTGTTTATTGATGCAGGGAGATCATTCCACAGAACAGGGGCACGATAAGAGAAAGCTCTGTGACCCACAGACTTCTTTTTCACCTTAGGGAACAAAGTAGTCCTGAACCCTGAGAACGTAAAGCCCGGGCGCGGTACGTTAAGGTTTAATTCAGGTCAGCTAGGTAGGGAGGTGCCAGTCCATGAACAATTTTATAGGTTAGTAGCAGAACCTTAAAATCTGATCTCACTGGGACAGGAAGCCAGTGAGAGACGCCCCAAAATGGGTGTAATGTGGTAAAACTTTCTGCTTCTTGTCAAAAGTCTGGCAGCAGCATTTTGAAACAATTGGAGAGCCCATAATGCTGGACTGCGGTTAAACCAGAAATAGAACACTGCAGCAGTCCAATCTACGTAGAAGAGACAATAGTATGAATCAGGGTCTCAGCATCAAGCCATAGACGGATGGGACGAATCTTCGCTATATTTCGCAGGTGGAAGAAAGCAGTCCTCGTAATATTTCTAATGTGGAGGTCAAAGGACAACGTAGGATCAAAAATTATCCCAAGGTTCCTCACTTTATCAGTGTGATGTATGACACACGAGCCGAGGCTGAGCGTTAACTGGTCAAATTGATGCCGATGTCTCACTGGACCAAGAACCATCATTTCAGTCTTATCAGAGTTTAAAAGTAGGAAGTTTTTAGACATCCAGCTTCTCACTGATGCAAGGCAATCTTCTAAGGATTTTATGTGAACGAGATTACCAGCAGTTATCAGCATGTATAACTGAGTATCATCTGCATAGCAGTGAAGGTAATCCCAAAACGCCACAATATGTGTCCAAGGGGTGCTATATAAAGGGAGAAAAGCAGGGGGCCTAAGACAGACCCCTGTGGAACCCCAAATTTCATGTCTCTAAGGTTAGAGGTAGTGTTACTGTACAAAACACAGTGAGAACGACTGGTCAAGTATGACGTCAGCCATGCAAGGGCACTCCTAGTAATCCCAAAATGATTTTCCAGCCTATCAAGTAGAATATGATGATCCACTGTATCAAATGCAGCACTGAGATCTAACAGCAGCAGAACCATAGTGGTGTCCAAATCCATTGCAAACAGAAGATCATTCACCACTTTAGTGAGAGCCATCTCTGTGGAATGATAGTTTCTTTTTTTTTTTTTTCAATCTTTTTATTTGGGGCTGTAATGTATATTACATTCACATATATATGTTAAACCCCCCCCCCCCTTTTTTTTTTACAAGAACAAACTTAGAATCAAACCAATACTCAGCAGAGATGGAATAATAATAATAATAATAATAATAACATAAAATAAAATAGAATATCATATACATTGTACAGTACTATCACAACTCGGTCCACAGTCCAAAATCAGAGGAACAGAAACGAGTCAGAGGGCATTTCAGTTTATGTGAGATTTGTTTTGCTTAAAACCGGCTGCCAAATGTCCAAAAATCCATCAATGTTGTTGTGAAGAATATATGTGATTCTCTCAAGCAGGATTATCTTCAGTCCCTCTGTGTACCAGTCTTCAATTGTCGGACAGTCACAGGAAATCCAAAATTTCAAAATGGTCTTTCTCGTTACATAAAGAAGAATTTCTGTCAGTTTAGAGTTGTAGAGGTGTATTTGATGAGAACACTTTATATATTTGGGAAATGAATCTTTTTGGTTTATTATTTATTAGAATGCGCTCTAAGAAATTCAAATTTGGGGATGTATTGAATTTGGGATATAGTGTCTGATTTGTAAGTATTGGAAGACGTGGGATGAATGTAATGAATATCTATTCTTTAAAGCCTCAAATGACACCAATGATTCACCTTGATACAGTTTGACAAGCTGATCTAAGCCCCTCTCATTCCAGAATTTGAACACAGAATCTTGATATGATGAAGTCAGAATTCCAAAATGTGGGAGCGAGTAAAGAAAAATGATCTTTTAACTTAAAATATCATAGCATTTTATACCATGTGTTAAAAGTGTTTAGTACAATGAAACTGTTCTGCAGTTGTAATTGTGTCGTCTTATAATGTGTAAAGGGGCAATATTTTAACAATACCATACCAGAAGTTGCAGATTCCATATCAATGCATGTGGTAGATACATCAGGGTTCACCTATTCATAAATATAATACATTTGTGCAGCCCAGTAATAGAGACGGATATTTGGAACTGATAAACCTGCCTGATCTTTGTTTCTCTGTAATTTGCTCATTTTCATTCGCACTGTCTGGAATGATATTTTCTAAAAGCAGACTGCAGCGGCTCAAAGAGATTATTCTCAGTAAGACTTTTTCCAGAATTTTAGAGCAAAATGATAGATTCGATATCGGCCGATAGTTTTTCAATACACTAGGGTCAAGATTAGGTTTCTTAAGTAATGGTTTAATCACTGCAGATTTGAAACATTTAGGAACAGATCCAGAAGTTAATGAGAGATTAATAATTTCCAGCACAGTCGGCCCAAGAGTGGGCCACAGGTCCTTAAACAGTTTTGTTGGTATAGGATCAAATAAACAGGTTGTGCTTTTTGTAGACGTTACGAGTTTTGTCAGCATGCCTAGTGAGATACTATCAAATTCTGTAAATCTAGGTAATACCTCAGTAATGGCACCCACCTCAATAGCAGGGTGTAGTAGCTGGATTAAGGCATGCTGGGATATGTTTAACCTGATGTCTATTTTCTTCTCAAAGTAATCCAGGAAATCTTGTGCTGTAAAGGAGAGCGAACTACAGGTGGTTGTCCATGAATAAGTGTTGCCACCGTGTTGAACAAGAACTTTGAGTTATGCTTGTTTTTGTTGATCAAATCAGAGTAATAGGTCCACTTTGTAGCCAATAATGCATGATTATAGTCTAAGATAGCATCACGACACACAAGGTGGAATACAAGGTCTGTCCATAAAGTAACGGTCCTTTTTATTTTTTTAAAAACTATATGGATTTCATTCATATGTTTTTACGTCAGACATCCTTGAACCCTCGTGCGCATGTGTGAGTTTTTCCACGCCTGTCGGTGACGTCATTTGCCTGTGAGCACGCCTTGTGGAAGGAGTGGTCCCACCCCTTCGTCGGATTTTCACTGTCTGAAAATGGCGGAATGAAAAGGACTTTTTTTCCATCAGAATTTTTTCAGAAGCTGTTAGAGACTGGCACCTTGAAACCATTCGAAAAAGTTATCTGGCTTTCAGTGAAAATTTTACAGGCTTCACAGAGAATAAGGACTTTAACTACAGCTTTAAGGACGGTCGGTGCGCTGCGCTCCAAGCTGCGACGTCGCTTCACAAACCACTGGATCATTTCTAAACTGATGGCTCTGTGGATACGAGACCGTCGTGTGCTCTTTCTCTGGTTATCACAAGACCTGGACATCAGCCATTTTCCGGCAGATTTCACTTTTAACAAGAGAGTTTGTCATGGAAAGCCGCACGGAGGCTTTGCGCATCACGACCGATTCACCGATGAAGCGAGACAAAGGAACACCTCCGTTTCGGAGTGTTAGAGGACAAGTTTGGACATGTCCAACTCTCCACAAGTTCTCTTATACTCACTTGACTGGTAAGCACTGAAAGCCGAGATAGACATGCCAGGTGCCAATCTCTAACAGCTTCTGAAAAAGTTCTGATGGAAAAAAGTCCTTTTCATTCCACCATTTCCAGACAATGAAAATCCGACGAGGGGGCGGGACCACTCCTTCCACAAGGCGTGCTCACAGGCGAATGACGTCACCGACAGGCGTGGAAAAACTCACGCATGCGCACGAGGGTTCAAGCATGTTTGACGTGAAAACATATGAATGAAATCCATATAGTTTTAAAAAAAAATAAAAAGGACCGTTACTTTATGGACAGACCACGTACTTCTAATTTTGAACGACGCCATTTCCGTTCTAGACCTCTTGCTTTATGCTTGAGGTCACGCAGATAATCAATGAACCAAGGTGACTGTGATTTGGGGGAGCGCAGTTTTAACACAGGTGGCGCAATCATGTCGAGTGTAATTTTGAGCACTGAGTTTAAACTATCCACAAGTCTGTCTACTGACTGGGTATTTGTCAAATGTGTGAAGCTAAGACATCAGGCAGTCTAGCTTCTAGTTCAGTCTTAGTTGAGGAGTTGATGCATCACTGCAGTGATATATAAGGTTGTTGTACCACGTGAACGAGAGCCAGGGTATACCCACTAATGTGTGTCAAGTCCCGAATGCATTGCCGAAATCCTAATGCATCCATAATTTCCATAAATGATTTGCAGAGGGGACTCAGAAGGCTATTTATATGAAAGTTAAAGTCACCAATGATCAGAATGTTATCTACACTAGCTGACAAGTTAGAGATGAACGCACCAAATTCATCTAAGAATTCAGAATATGGGCCAGGAGGCCTATATACAGTGACAAAGTAATACGGCTGATTTTTATTCTTCACATCACAAGGGATGTGACTAAATGTATATGCTGGTGGGCAGGCCTCATTTAAGGGGAGGACAGTTGCAGGTTTAAGCCAGATTTCACATAATCCAATCATATCTAATGCCGCATTCACACCGGGCGCGGCACGAGCAACAGCAGCGACAGTTTGCCATGTAATCCCTATGGAACGACGCGTTTTGGCACCAAGCCACGCAGCGCGAGCGATGGACGTGAATGAAGCGAAGCGGGGAAGCAATTTTGAGCGATTTGCACGTTTGTGGCGCTATATTGCGTCACGTCACATCGCGTTGCCCTCCTCCCCAAGTTGAAAAATCTGAACTTTTTCGTCTTGTCGCCCCACAATGACCAATCAGGGACTGAATATGTAGTGACGTGGAGATGTCTGGAGTTTGACTGAGTTGGATGTGAACATGTCCTGTCTCTGGTAGCCAGCATGTGAGCAGGACTTATGTCCCCTTTTGTCCTTTGTTTCACATTATGGACAGAGTTTTTGGAGCGAGCAGCAGCCTCACAGCAGGGGGAGCGGAGTTTTATTTTTTTACGTGGGCGCAGCGAGCGAATCGTCCGTGAAGATTATTTTATTAATTACTACATAGATGTATAATGAAGCAAATGGTGACTGGTTTCTAAACACAATTATGACAGAGTTTTTGGAGCGAGCAGCAGCCCCGCAGCAGGGGGCGCGGAGGTTTTTTTTTTATTGTTTACATGTGTGCGCGTGAACGGGATAGGAGTAGACCCGACCATTATATCGGCCGGCCAATATTATTGACTGATATAAGCCCTTTTCAAAGTACTCACTATCGGCCGAAATTTTGCCGATAGAATGCCAATAATTTCTCATAAACAGAACAGTTACTGAAATAATGTTTGTGTCGGCAATGTAAAATGTCCTTGCACCGTTTGTCCAGTAGATGGAGCTCTGACTCCATTCAACTGAGAGCTGCTTACACCCCTGTTTAAATGTGTTCATTACCCGCCCCCGCAGTTCCCCGTCACACTGCACTGATCGTCTGACAAAAGCATACAAGTAAGTTTATAAGGATGTTGTTTGTAACAACTGTGCGATTACATTCACCCCACATTTCTCCCGTTTCAGTTCACTCAGTTGATTAACTCAGTTTATGTAGTAATGTGCTTCATTGCGTCGGTCACGCTTTTTATTAAGCCCACGTTGTGTAGACCTTATTTCTAGCATGAAAAACCTTCGTTTACTGCTAAGAGGTTGAAACATTCTGATTCACTGGTCGTCCGGAAGGGAATTACTGCCGTTCGCCATTAACCCTCTGGGGCCAACACTGTCGTATACGATGGCTGGGACCAAGCTTTACTAAATAGTAAATAACTTTTTAATGATATGAGATAGAAACTTACTCTTTTTTTTTTGCTGAAAAGTTAACTCTGCGGACTTTTGATCCAACGTCGGCCATCTTGGTACTCCTCATAGAAGATGTGTGATGACGTGCGCAATGTAAAAGAATACTGAAAGTTGCCTTTATTTTTTTCCTTATTTGTGGCGGATGTGTGGATGGTGCCCTTAGCAATTACCTATCAGCTGTGCCGGCACCAAGCGGCTCCCTCCTGGATAGTTGAGTTTCTCATGCTGTCCAGAAGTGTAAGACCAGATACCGGACACTCATCACTCATCTTCAACCACTTATCCCAGATCGGGTCGCGGGGCAACAGTGCCAGCAGGGGAACCCAGACTTCCCTTTCCAGGGCCACATTGACCACCTCTGACTAGGGGATCCCGAGGCGTCCCCAGGCCAGTGTGGAGATATAATCTCTCCACCTAGTCCTGGGTCACCCCGGGGTCACCTCCCAGATGGACGTGCCTGGAACGCCTCCTTAGGGAGGCGCCCAGGGGGCATCCTTACCAGATGCCCGAACCACCCCAGCTGGCTCATTTCAATGTGAAGGAGCAGCGACTCTACTCCGAGCTCCCCACAGATGACCGAGCTTCTCACCCTATCTCTAAAGGAGACACCAGCCACCCTCCTAAGGAAGCCCATTTTGGCCGCTCGTACCCGCGATCTAGTTCTTTTGGTCATGACCCAACCCTGATGACCATAGGTGAGAGTAGAAACGAAGATTGAGCAGTAGGTCGAGAGCTTCACCTTTTGGCTCAGCTCCCTTTTCGTCACAACAGTACGGTAGAGCGAATGCAACACCGCCCCTGCTGCGCCGATTCTCCAGCCAATCTCACGTTCCATTGTCCCCTCACTCATGAACAAGTCCCCGAGGTAGTTGAACTCCTACACTTGGGGCAAGACCTCATTCCCTACCCGGAGTAGGCAATCCATTGGTTTCCTACTGAGAACAATGGCCTCAGATTTAGAGGTGCTGATCCTCATCCCAGCTGCTTCACACTCGGCTGTGAACCGATCCACTGAGTGTTGGAGGTCACAGGCCGATGAAGACAACAGGACCACATCATCTGCAAAAAGCAGTAATGAGACGCTGAGCCCACCAAACTGGAAACCCTCCTCCCCCCGACTACGCCTCAATATCCTGTCCATGAATATCACAAACAGGACTGGTGACAAGGCACAGCCCTGGATGAGGCCAACCACCACCAGAAACAAGTCTGACTTACTGCCGAGCATCCAAACACAGCTCTCACTTTGTGAGTACAGAGATTGGATGGCCCTGAGAAGGGACCCCCTCACTCCATACTCCCGCAACACCTCCCACAGTATCTCTCGGGGTACCCAATCATATGCCTTCTCCAAGTCCATAAAACACATGTAGCCTGGGTGGGCATACTCCCAGGCCCCCTCCAGGATCCTTGTGAGAGTGAAGAGCTGGTTGGTTGTTCCACGACCAGGATGGAATCCGCATTGTTCCTCTTCAATCAGAGGTTTGACTATCGGCCGAACCCTCCTTTCCAGCACCCTGAAGTAGACTTTACCAGGGAGGCTGATTAGTGTGATGCCCCTGTAGTTGGCACACTCTCTGGTTCCCTTTTTAAATATGGGGACCACCACCCCACTTTGCCACCCCTTAGGCACTGTCCCAGACCTCAGTGCAATGTTCATTTCTGTTGTTTGTATCTGTGTTCTTATTCTTTCAGTCATTACCAAAAGCTCATGACCATAAGTGAGGACAGGAGAGTAACTCGATGGGTACATTGAGTCTCATCTTCCGGTTCAGCTCCATCTTCACCAAGATGGTCCGGTGCAGTGTCTGAAAAACATCAGACTCTGCCCCAATCCATCTATTGAGCTTACGCTCCAATTTACTCCCACTTGTGAACAAGACCCCAAGATACTTCATCTTGGCGGCACAGTGGCTTAGTGGTTAGCACCGATGCCTCACAAAATTCACCAGCGGGTTTCCTCCTTTCTCTGCCCCTGAGCAAGGCAGTGTCTCCACATCTGGAGTTGGTCCCCAGGTGCCAGACTGTGGCTGCACACTGCCCCTGGTGGTTGGATTGTGTCTAACTGTAATTTGGACTATTAAATACAGAGGACAGATTTCATTGTATATATGTACAATGACAATAAAGGCTCTATTCATTCATTCATTATTAACTCCTCCACTTGGGGCAGTAACCCTCCGCTGACCCTGAGGGGACAATCCACCGTTTTCCAACAGAGGACCGTGGTCTCAGATTTGGTGGTGCTGATTCTCATTCAAGTTGCTTCACACTCGGCCTCAAAGCTGCTCAGTGCACATCAGAGGTCACTGCCTGATGAAGCCAAAGGAACCACATCATCTGCAAAAAAAAAAAAAAAAAAATACAGCTGCAACTCTGAGGTCACCAAACCTCCGCTCCATGACTGGGCTTTGAAATCTCATCCATGAACATTACCAACAGGATTGGTGACATGGAACAGGTCTGATGTAATGCCAAGGATGTGGACTTGGCTCCTACTTTGTTCGTATAGAGACCCGATTGTGCGTTCCAGTGGTTCTGGTACCCTGTACTTCCACAGTGCCCCCACAGGACACTGCAAGAGAGCCAGTCATACACCTTTTCCAAGTCCACAAAAACACATGTAGATTGGTTGGTCACAGTCTGACAGTTTAATAGACTTTAACTGTTATTCAACGACAATAATTTATGATAAATTTTGTCCAAATATAAGCGCCATCTTTGATCCACATCAGCTCCACACTTTACATTAAACACTCACAACCTTCAGTTTGCCATCAAGGTCACATAAGGTCAAAGGTCATGGGACCAATAGAAAAGTAATAAATGTTTTAATATTAGTAAATAGTGACTATGTCCATTCACATGCCCCATAAGCAGACCCTAAAACTGACCTTGACCTGTGGACTCAATTTCAAACATTTTTTTTTTCAAAATTGACTGATGTTCTTGGTGGGCACTCGGTCAGCCCACCAAGTTTAGCCCAAACCAGATTAAAACTGTCTGGAAATGGACACACAGGACCAAAAGTGGTCCTAAGGAAGCTAACGGGACGATTACGATACAAATAAGACATTTTTCATATTTTTGTTCTGTAATTACGACCTGACAGAGTCGATGGTGTGATTCCCGGTGCCTACGTGCTGCACATTTAGCACCGGTAGTGTCCGTCTGGACCTAGATCTCAGCCTCGTCACAACAATCAGAAAGATGTTATTATCTACAGAAACTCTCCTTTTCAAAAACAACAAAAAGCTGTGCATTAAACTGCAAAACATCTGAAATACACAAAGAAGAGTATCTGTTTTTTTTCCCAATATATATTTTTCTTGCTGTCAGACCAAAAACTTTGTGGCCATTAAACCAGCGCCCCCTGTTGGTTGCATGTAGTCCGGCGCCCTCATGTGGTGCGTTGGTGGAGTTACACCTCAAACACTCAAGGATGCATTTTATTTTTTGATCATGTTTCCAAATCCTGTTCTGATCCAGGTCAGATCTAATCTAATGAGATAATCAATTGATCCAGCGATCGATGAAGAATTTGACATCAGATCAAAGCAGAAAATGAAAAAGTGTTTCAGAACAAAAACCTCATTAATAATTCAACAAAACCAGCAGGGGGCGCTGTCCGCCGGCGGGTTCTGAAGGTGGATTTCAGAAACGGGCTCGGAGCGGAACCGGTCCAGCTGCAGGCGGCTCGGTACCTTCATGGACTTGATGGCCTGGAACGCGTCCTGAACCGAGCGGATCTCGTCGTAAACCGTCTGTTGAGGCAGAAGCAGCTGGTTCAGGACCTGCAGGGAACCGGACCGGTATCGGATCGCTTCCAGCGTCATGACCGAAACCAAAGCCGGGATCTGGATAATGTGGATCGTCTGGACCGGGTTCGGGGTGCGCGCACACGCACTCTCACTCCTTTCTCTGCCGTAAAGAAAAGGCAGGGGGAGGAGCTATCCAGGCGGAAGTGATCGCCCTGTAGGCCACGCCTACTCATTACGAAGGCGAGGACTGTATCCCATGATGCTTCACTCCCAGCAAGGTTTTTTTTTTTTTTTTTAAACAAAGAAACATTTAAAAAAAAAAAATCTGCTTCAGAATTCTGTTTCTTTAAAAGGTTTAAGATTTATTCTACAGCAGTTAAAAGATAAAAATCCATAATATTCAGTTTTAATTTCTGGTTATATTTGATCAAAAATCGCATAAAACTGAATAAAAAAATGATTTTCAAATGTGAAATTACACATACCACCACTTTAGTTTAAAAATGTATATTATCCCAGCATCTTTAACCAATAAACTAAAGTTGGAAACATCTCTCTCTCTCTCTCTCTCACACACACACACACACACACACACACACACACACACACACACACACACACACACACACACACACACACACACACACACACACACACACACACACACACACACACACACACACACACACACACTCTTCAGGCGATGACGTCACAGAACACAGATGAAATCACTTTATTTCGTAAAATATGATGATCCCAGTAAACACTTAAATTAACATCCCGTTGTTTATGTTTGCTGTCAAAACAAACAACGTTCACATCACGTGATTCTTAACACCAGAAAACAACTACCTTTCACAATAAAGCTCTTTACACTGATTAAATGTTTTATTCTGGAAGTCCTCGCTGCAGTTTATTCATGTCATCAGTTCGCCCAGAAAAACATATTTAACACAAAAGAAGAAAGTCCACAGAGAGTCTCCAATCCTGGTCCAACCCTGGTCCTCAGGGATCCAACCTGCAGGTTTTCCATCCGCCCCCCCGGCACAAGAGCTGATTTAGTGTTGTGCTCCAGAGGCCATCAGCTGTGAGGGAGCAGGTGGACGGACGCTGTGCAGGTCAGGGGTTCCGACCCACACCCAAAATAAAGAAGACAAACCCTTCAACAAACAATTCCACAAATGAAGCCAGTCAGCAAACACAGCAAAGTGTCTGAAGGAAAAATAGAGTGGGCACAAAAGTGACACCTGAGGGACGCCACCCAGAGCCCTGAAGCAGCTCAAAGCCTTGGTGGCTGTGACTGAAGAGGTTTTCTACACCAGTCACAGTTTGACAGTAGAATGGAACACAAAGACAAGAAACACCAAAGCTTTTCAGACTTTGGACAAGACTACAGGTTGTTCTGCGTCTCCTCAGTCACAGTACACCCCCCACCCATATACACACAAATACCTAAACCGCACCCTGCGGTCTGCCATGCTGAGTCAATATGATTGTGTTTAATTCAAATCACAAACTGGAGCCGCATGATTAAGATGCAGAAACTGAAGATCTTCGGGTGATATGACATCAAAGGAAGGAACTGTAACCAGGAACCGTGACCCCGGAACCGCACGGTGAGGGACATTTGCTGTGATGACTTTATTCATGGAGCTGTGACATTCAGCAGACAATCCAGTTGGACCACTGAGCAGTTTCAAACCAGAACCAAGGACACTTCCAGAAGTTAGATGTTCCGTAGCAGCACATCCTCTTCCAAGTGATGCGATCCAGTATTTTGGATTTTATACATTTATTTCATTTTCCTCATGTTTTAAAGACTTTCTGATCTTAAATCCAAAAGATATCTGAAACTTCAGTTTAATCTGATCTCAAAATAGGAGAAGCGGTTTGAACCAAACCACCACAGTGCTCCGTGTTGCCATGTCTGCTCATTATAAGCCACCTGAGTTTCTGATTTGTAAAGTTCGGAACATTTTGAGAGTTGTGGGTTTTTTTCCTGTCACTCCTGCACCTCATTAACATTCTGATATTTGGCAGAAACCTTCAGCCTCAAACTGCACACGTAGGTTTCTATTTAATGCTGAAGACAAAACTTTAAAGAACAATGTTCAAATCAGTTTAGAGGGAAAAACTTGAAGTACGCAAAGAAATGTGAAACCTGGGCTCCTGGAGTCATTTAGAAACATCACTGATTGGATTCATTTAATTATTGCCCACCAGAAAATGCCGCTGTCACAGCAGGTGAAAGGTCAATGCAGTCACATGACCAGGGGCACGTGACTGTGACACCATCATCAGTTCCATCGGGCTGTCAGATCGAGGCCTCTAACTTCCAGCAAACATTTGAGCAATGATGCCTTAAAGGTCTTGTTTTTTAATTCCTGTATCACAGCCCTCCAAATGAGCAGATTACTGTAATCTGGGAATGCTGGAGCAGAGAGATTCCATTAATCTTATTACATGCATACAATGTGGGAAAAGGATTAAAAATGCCTCAGCGGGCCGTGAGCCAGACTTTACAGGCACATCTGTGGTCATCTGTGGACACCAAGCAACCGAGTCAGTGTCCAGCAGCAGGGACATAATCCTACAGATCTCAATTGACAAAGTGGGAATGACGGGAATAACGATAACAAGGCAATTTCCTTTAGTGTTTGTTTCTCAGTGCAAATAATCACGGCTCACCTCGTCACATCACACCGTTTCTTAATTAGCGTCTAACACAGCATGCAGGCGTCACAGCCGTGACCACGCAGATTCATGATAAAGCTGCCTATAGACGGCGCTGTAGTGTTTTTGTGCATGTTTATTCAAGATGTGATGGAGCTCCAGCACGTCACTCTGTCATCCAGTGCGTTTCCTTTTCAACGATTCCATCTGCAGCAGAGACGAAGAAATGTTTAAACAGGTGAACATGAAACGTGCAGAGAAAAAAAACATGTGTGTGAATCTTTTCAAACTTCACCTCATTCTCCACCATCTTCAGTCTGCCCAGAGCATCCTTAGCAGCTTCCTACCAAACACAGACACACACAAAACAAGAGCTCAATGTGCACCATGGAACCGCCTCAGGCCTGGATGACAACCACACAGGCAGACAATGGCTCTGCCCCCACTTCCCCAAAGGAACCACCTATCTGCTGAAGCCAGGTGGAATGTGGACGTGTCCTTGGTCTTCTTCACCTGCTGAGGTCCTTCACACTGAGGCACCTGTGTCCTGGATCATGTCTGGAGAAACTCACCACGTGCACTAAATGTGGTATCTGATGTTCCCTGAACATGTTGGTGATCTTCCTCATCTGAGTCTCACTAAGTAACTGTTCACTGGACACAAACTCTTGGGCAGTAAACATTTCCTCACCAACAAAAACACCTCAGCTGCTGGTTTCCACAACCAAACCCAACACCCAGTCCATGAAACATGGTGCGTGTTATAACCAGAGCACATCCCTGAGGAACACCAGACTTCGCACAGCACTCACAGCACTGTGCACAGGCTGGATGTGATGTCCAGAGGTCTGTTGGGGATCCTGCAAAAATTCTGAGGATGTTCCAGAGAGCACATCAAATGTTTCTGAAACTCAAAGCCTAGTGGTCCAAGAAATCAGATCCAAGTCCATCCTGTGCTTCAAATGTAGAGCTGTCCGCCTGTGGTCAGACCTCCTAGCATGTTAATGTCGGGTATGAATGGAGCCGAGTTCACTGATCTGTATATATTACTGGATCTCTCATTGGTCCACACCACTGATCTGTATATATTACTGGATCTCTCATTGGTCCACACCAGTGATCTGTATATATTACTGGATCTCTCACTGGTCCACACCACTGATCTGTATATATTACTGGATCTCTCATTGGTCCACACCACTGATCTGTATATATTACTGGATCTCTCATTGGTCCACACCAGTGATCTGTATATATTACTGGATCTCTCATTGGTCCACACCAGTGATCTGTATATATTACTGGATCTCTCATTGGTCCACACCAGTGATCTGTATATATTACTGGATCTCTCACTGGTCCACACCAGTGATCTGTATATATTACTGGATCGCTCATTGGTCCACACCACTGATCTGTATATATTACTGGATCTCTCATTGGTCCACACCAGTGATCTGTATATATTACTGGATCTCTCACTGGTCCACACCACTGATCTGTATATATTACTGGATCTCTCATTGGTCCACACCACTGATCTGTATATATTACTGGATCTCTCACTGGTCCACACCACTGATCTGTATATATTACTGGATCTCTCATTGGTCCACACCAGTGATCTGTATATATTACTGGATCACTCATTGGTCCACACCACTGATCTGTATATATTACTGGATCTCTCACTGGTCCACACCACTGATCTGTATATATTACTGGATCTCTCATTGGTCCACACCACTGATCTGTATATATTACTGGATCTCTCACTGGTCCACACCACTGATCTGTATATATTACTGGATCACTCATTGGTCCACACCACTGATCTGTATATATTACTGGATCTCTCACTGGTCCACACCACTGATCTGTATATATTACTGGATCTCTCATTGGTCCACACCACTGATCTGTATATATTACTGGATCTCTCACTGGTCCACACCACTGATCTGTATATATTACTGGATCTCTCATTGGTCCACACCAGTGATCTGTATATATTACTGGATCTCTCATTGGTCCACACCACTGATCTGTATATATTACTGGATCTCTCATTGGTCCACACCACTGATCTGTATATATTACTGGATCTCTCATTGGTCCACACCACTGATCTGTATATATTACTGGATCTCTCACTGGTCCACACCACTGATCTGTATATATTACTGGATCTCTCATTGGTCCACACCACTGATCTGTATATATTACTGGATCTCTCACTGGTCCACACCACTGATCTGTATATATTACTGGATCGCTCATTGGTCCACACCACTGATCTGTATATATTACTGGATCTCTCATTGGTCCACACCACTGAGCTGTATATATTACTGGATCTCTCATTGGTCCACACCACTGATCTGTATATATTACTGGATCTCTCACTGGTCCACACCACTGATCTGTATATATTACTGGATCTCTCATTGGTCCACACCACTGATCTGTATATATTACTGGATCTCTCATTGGTCCACACCACTGATCTGTATATATTACTGGATCTCTCATTGGTCCACACCACTGATCTGTATATATTACTGGATCTCTCATTGGTCCACACCACTGATCTGTATATATTACTGGATCGCTCATTGGTCCACACCACTGATCTGTATATATTACTGGATCTCTCACTGGTCCACACCACTGATCTGTATATATTACTGGATCTCTCATTGGTCCAACCACTGATCTGTATATATTACTGGATCTCTCATTGGTCCACACCACTGATCTGTATATATTACTGGATCGCTCATTGGTCCAACCACTGATCTGTATATATTACTGGATCTCTCATTGGTCCACACCACTGATCTGTATATATTACTGGATCGCTCATTGGTCCAACCACTGATCTGTATATATTACTGGATCTCTCATTGGTCCAACCACTGATCTGTATATATTACTGGATCTCTCATTGGTCCACACCACTGATCTGTATATATTACTGGATCGCTCATTGGTCCAACCACTGATCTGTATATATTACTGGATCACTCATTGGTCCAACCACTGATCTGTATATATTACTGGATCTCTCATTGGTCCACACCACTGATCTGTATATATTACTGGATCTCTCATTGGTCCACACCACTGATCTGTATATATTACTGGATCGCTCATTGGTCCAACCACTGATCTGTATATATTACTGGATCGCTCATTGGTCCAACCACTGATCTGTATATATTACTGGATCTCTCAATGGTCCACACCACTGATCTGTATATATACTCAACAAAAATCTAAACGCAACACTTTTGGTTTTGCTCCCATTTTGTATGAGATGAACTCAAAGATCTAAAACTTTTTCCACATACACAATATCACCATTTCCTCAAATATTGTTCACAAACCAGTCTAAATCTGTGATAGTGAGCACTTCTCCTTTGCTGAGATAATCCATCCCACCTCACAGGTGTGCCATACCAAGATGCTGATTACACACCATGATTAGTGCACAGGTGTGCCTTAGACTGCCCACAATAAAAGGCCACTCTGAAAGGTGCAGTTTTGTTTTATTGGGGGGGATACCAGTCAGTATCTGGTGTGACCACCATTTGCCTCATGCAGTGCAACACATCTCCTTCGCATAGAGTTGATCAGGTTGTCAATTGTGGCCTGTGGAATGTTGGTCCACTCCTCTTTAATGGCTGTGCGAAGTTGCTGGATATTGGCAGGAACTGGTACACGCTGTCGTATACGCCGGTCCAGAGCATCCCAAACATGCTCAATGGGTGACATGTCCGGTGAGTATGCCGGCCATGCAAGAACTGGGACATTTTCAGCTTCCAAGAATTGTGTACAGATCCTTGCAACATGGGGCCGTGCATTATCCTGCTGCAACATGAGGTGATGTTCTTGGATGTATGGCACAACAATGGGCCTCAGGATCTCGTCACGGTATCTCTGTGCACGGTATCTGATGTTCCCTGAACATGTTGGTGATCTTCCTCATCTGAGTCTCACTACGTAACTGTTCACTGGACACAAACTCTTGGGCAGTAAACATTTCCTCACCAACAAAAACACCTCAGCTGCTGGTTTCCACAACCAAACCCAACACCCAGTCCATGAAACATGGTGCGTGTTATAACCAGAGCACATCCCTGAGGAACACCAGACTCCGCACAGCACTCACAGCACTGTGCACAGGCTGGATGTGATGTCCAGAGGTCTGTTGGGGATCCTGCAAAAATTCTGAGGATGTTCCAGAGAGCACATCAAATGTTTCTGAAACTCAAAGCCTAGTGGTCCAAGAAATCAGATCCAAGTCCATCCTGTGCTTCAAATGTAGAGCTGTCCGCCTGTGGTCAGACCTCCTAGCATGTTAATGTCGGGTATGAATGGAGCCGAGTTCACTGATCTGTATATATTACTGGATCGCTCATTGGTCCACACCACTGATCTGTATATATTACTGGATCGCTCATTGGTCCACACCACTGATCTGTATATATTACTGGATCTCTCATTGGTCCACACCACTGATCTGTATATATTACTGGATCTCTCATTGGTCCACACCACTGATCTGTATATATTACTGGATCTCTCATTGGTCCACACCACTGATCTGTATATATTACTGGATCTCTCATTGGTCCACACCACTGATCTGTATATATTACTGGATCTCTCATTGGTCCACACCACTGATCTGTATATATTACTGGATCTCTCATTGGTCCACACCACTGATCTGTATATATTACTGGATCTCTCATTGGTCCACACCACTGATCTGTATATATTACTGGATCTCTCATTGGTCCACACCACTGATCTGTATATATTACTGGATCTCTCATTGGTCCACACCACTGATCTGTATATATTACTGGATCTCTCACTGGTCCACACCACTGATCTGTATATATTACTGGATCTCTCATTGGTCCACACCACTGATCTGTATATATTACTGGATCTCTCATTGGTCCACACCACTGATCTGTATATATTACTGGATCTCTCACTGGTCCACACCACTGATCTGTATATATTACTGGATCTCTCATTGGTCCACACCACTGATCTGTATATATTACTGGATCTCTCATTGGTCCACACCACTGATCTGTATATATTACTGGATCTCTCACTGGTCCAACCACTGATCTGTATATATTACTGGATCTCCCACTGGTCCACACCACTGATCTGTATATATTACTGGATCTCTCATTGGTCCAACCACTGATCTGTATATATTACTGGATCGCTCATTGGTCCAACCACTGATCTGTATATATTACTGGATCTCTCATTGGTCCACACCACTGATCTGTATATATTACTGGATCGCTCATTGGTCCAACCACTGATCTGTATATATTACTGGATCTCTCACTGGTCCACACCACTGATCTGTATATATTACTGGATCGCTCATTGGTCCACACCACTGATCTGTATATATTACTGGATCTCTCATTGGTCCACACCACTGATCTGTATATATTACTGGATCTCTCACTGGTCCAACCACTGATCTGTATATATTACTGGATCTCTCATTGGTCCAACCACTGATCTGTATATATTACTGGATCGCTCATTGGTCCAACCACTGATCTGTATATATTACTGGATCTCTCAATGGTCCACACCACTGATCTGTATATATACTCAACAAAAATCTAAACGCAACACTTTTGGTTTTGCTCCCATTTTGTATGAGATGAACTCAAAGATCTAAAACTTTTTCCACATACACAATATCACCATTTCCTCAAATATTGTTCACAAACCAGTCTAAATCTGTGATAGTGAGCACTTCTCCTTTGCTGAGATAATCCATCCCACCTCACAGGTGTGCCATACCAAGATGCTGATTACACACCATGATTAGTGCACAGGTGTGCCTTAGACTGCCCACAATAAAAGGCCACTCTGAAAGGTGCAGTTTGTTTTATTGGGGGGGGATACCAGTCAGTATCTGGTGTGACCACCATTTGCCTCATGCAGTGCAACACATCTCCTTTGCATAGAGTTGATCAGGTTGTCAATTGTGGCCTGTGGAATGTTGGTCCACTCCTCTTCAATGGCTGTGCGAAGTTGCTGGATATTGGCAGGAACTGGTACATGCTGTCGTATATGCCGGTCCAGAGCATCCCAAACATGCTCAATGGGTGACATGTCCGGTGAGTATGCCGGCCATGCAAGAACTGGGACATTTTCAGCTTCCAAGAATTGTGTACAGATCCTTGCAACATGGAGCCGTGCATTATCCTGCTGCAACATGAGGTGATGTTCTTGGATGTATGGCACAACAATGGGCCTCAGGATCTCGTCACGGTATCTCTGTGCATTCAAAATGCCATCAATAAAATGCACCTGTGTTCTTCGTCCATAACAGACGCCTGCCCATACCATAACTCCACTGCCACCATGGGCCACTCGATCCACAACATTGACATCAGAAAACCGCTCACCCACACGACGCCACACACACTGTCTTCCATCTGCCCTGAACAGTGTGAACCGGGATTCATCCATGAAGAGAACTCCTCTCCAATGTGCCAAACGCCAGCGAATGTGAGCATTTGCTCACTCAAGTCGGTTACGACGACGAACTGGAGTCAGGTCGAGACCCCGATGAGGACGACGAGCATGCAGATGAGCTTCCCTGACACGGTTTCTGACAGTTTGTGCAGAAATTCTTTGGTTATGCAAACCGATTGTTTCAGCAGCTGTCCGAGTGGCTGGTCTCAGACGATCTTGGAGGTGAACATGCTGGATGTGAAGGTCCTGGGCTGGTGTGGTTACACGTGGTCTGCGGTTGTGAGGCTGGTTGGATGTACTGCCAAATTCTCTGAAACGCCTTTGGAGACGGCTTATGGTAGAGACATGAACATTCAATACACGAGCAACAGCTCTGGTTGACATTCCTGCTGTCAGCATGCCAATTACACGCTCCCTGAAATCTTGCGACATCTGTGGCATTGTGCTGTGTGATAAAACTGCACCTTTCAGAGTGGCCTTTTATTGTGGGCAGTCTAAGGCACACCTGTGCACTAATCATGGTGTCTAATCAGCATCTTGATATGGCACACCTGTGAGGTGGGATGGATTATCTCAGCAAAGGAGAAGTGCTCACTATCACAGATTTAGACTGGTTTGTGAACAATATTTGATGGAAATGGTGATATTGTGTATGTGGAAAAAGTTTTAGATCTTTGAGTTCATCTCATACAAAATGGGAGCGAAACCAAAAGTGTTGCGTTTATATTTTTGTTGAGTATATTACTGGATCTCTCATTGGTCCACACCACTGATCTGTATATATTACTGGATCTCTCATTGGTCCACACCACTGATCTGTATATATTACTGGATCGCTCATTGGTCCACAACACTGATCTGTATATATTACTGGATCTCTCATTGGTCCACACCACTGATCTGTATATATTACTGGATCGCTCATTGGTCCACACCACTGATCTGTATATATTACTGGATCTCTCATTGGTCCACACCACTGATCTGTATATATTACTGGATCTCTCATTGGTCCACACCACTGATCTGTATATATTACTGGATCTCTCATTGGTCCACACCACTGATCTGTATATATTACTGGATCGCTCATTGGTCCACAACACTGATCTGTATATATTACTGGACAGCTCATTGGGCCACACATACTCCGTACAATCCACTGAAGCAAACTGGTGGCCATCTTACCACTCCCAACTTATGCAGACCACACATAGACAGCTTATTAGAAGGTGAAGAATTTCAAGTAATAACTGAGCTGATTCACTCATTTCCTTATTTTTGTTCTTCAGATAATGTAAGATTGATCCCTCCTAATCTATGTCTGTCATGATTAGCTATTTGATTTATTTTCTTTCTTTCTTTTATTACTCATATCTCAATGGGACAAATACTCAATTCTAAAAATGATCATTCTTTAATCAAAGTTCATACAAGTGCTGTGGAATCATTAGCAAGCTTATATATATATATATATATATATATATATATATATATATATATATATATATATATATATATATATATGAAATCCCACACAGTACATGGGAAAATCAGCAATTAATCACCAGAAATCTGCACACTTTTCTCAGCTCAGTAGATGAAAGATAAATTAGTAACATAGTTAGTACATGTAAAAGTAAAATGTCAACGGATCATAATGAGGTACATATGTCCTTAGTAAAGTGAATAATTACTGAAATCGCAAAACCATTATCATATATTTTTAACAAATCATTTCAAACTGGGATTGTTCCTAACAGTATGAAAGTGGCAAAAGTGATACCTTTATTCAAATCTGGTAGCAAGCATCTTTTTACTAACTACAGGCCCGTGTCTCTACTGTCACAATTCTCAAAGATACTGGAAAAACTTTACAACAGCAGAGTGGATAAATTTATAGAACAACACAACTTGCTTGATGAAAGTCAATATGGTTTTAGAGCAAAAAGGTCCACGACACTGGCATTGCTCGATTCCATAGAAGAGATCAATAAACATGTGGACCAAAGGGTAATAGTTGCAGGTTTATTTATTGACTTAAGAAATGCTTTTGACACAATTGATCACAATATATTATTTCAAAATTTGGAACTGTATGGGATCAGAGGAGTTGCTCTGAGTTGGATTAAAAGCTACTTACAAAATTGAAAGCAGTTTGTTAAACTTGGGGAATACTGTTCTTCATGTCTGGACATCATTTGTGGGCTACCACAGGGTTCTGTGTTGGGCCCAAAATTATTTATTTTATACATTAATGATTTATGTAAAGTCTCAGATCTGGTTAAAACTGTGCAGATGACACAAACCTGTTTTGCTCAGGGGAAAATCTGCAACAATTATTAACTGATTTAGGAACTGAAATGATCAAGTTAAAGAGATGGTTTGATATTAAATTATCATTAAATTTGTCTAAAACTAAACTGATGTTATTTGGAAATTATAAAAAAGACATACAAATTCAGTTAAATATACATGGGGTAAACACAGAACGTGTCAAAGAGAATAAGTTTTTAGGTGTCATTATTGATGAAAAAATTAATTGGAAAGCTCATATTCAGCATATTCAAATGAAGGTATCAAAAAGTATTGCAGTATTAAATAAAGTAAAGCATGTTCTTGATTGCAGAGCACTACATACTCTCTATTGTTCTTTGGTTGCACCCTACTTGACTTACCGCGCTGAAGTTTGGGGCAACAACTACAAAACTACATTGCAACCATTATTCATTCTTCAAAAAAGAGCATTAAGGACAATTCAGAATGCAGGTTATCGAGAACCACTGTTCATTAAATCTAAAATATTAAAACTTAATGATATGATTTCATTCAAGACTGTTCAATTAATGCACAAAGTGAAAAATAAAGAAGTGCCATTTAGAATTCAAGAATATTTTACTGAGAGAGAAGGAAAATATAATTTACGGGGCCTGTATCATTTTAAAATTGCTGGCGCTCGGACGACCAGGAAAGGTTTCTGTGTCTCCATGTGTGGCCCTAGATTATGGAATAACCTGACGGATGAACTCAAACGATGTCCAAACATCAATCAGTTTAAAAATCAATATAAAAAAAATGATGTTTTCAAGATATGTATCTAATAAAGTACAATGAGTTTTGTGTTGTCAGTTGTAATTGTGAACTTGTACAGTAACATTCATTTGTGTATGTGCATGTATGTATATGTGTATGTGTATCTATGTATATGTATATATATATGTATGTGTGTATGTGTATATATGTGTGTGTAATTACGTATGTGTAGGTGTACGTAGTGTGTGTATACATGTATACTGTATATGTATGTAAATATGTATGTAGACGAAGACACGGTGTTCACTAGATAAGTTTATGATACTGGGATTTGAGTTTGTGTTGTTAAATGTGTTTGTAGCTTGGCCCAAGCAGAGGGTCACCCCTTAGAGTCTGGTCTGCTTGAGGTTTCTTCCTCAATACATCAGAGGAAGTTTTTCGCCTGTGTGTATGTATGTATGTATATATATATGGGGTGGGCATTTATAAGCTTTGCTTCTGCTCACCCCCTTTTTGGTCACACGTGTCACTGTGGAATTGTCTTGTATATCAGTTTTTGTTATTGACGAGTTTGTGTGCCAAAATAAATAATTTCAAGTTAATATATATTATATATATATATACGAGGTCTGTCCAAAAAGTATCGGACCTTTTTATTTTTTTCAAAAACCATATGGATTTGAATCACGTGTGATTGCATCAGCCAAGCTTGAACCTTCGTGCGCATGCGTGAGTTTTTCATGCCTGTCGGTTGCATCATTCGCCTGTGAACAGGCTTTGTGTGAGCAGTGGTCCACCCCTTTCATCGGATTTTTATTGCGAATAAATGTCTGAACAATTTGGAGCTTTGCTGCATCAATTTTTTTCCAGAAACTGTGAGAGACCTCCAGGTGGACACCATTCGGAAAATTTAGATGGCTTTCAGCGACGATTTTATGGGGATTACACAGATTAAGGAGTGCTCCAGCCAGTTTAAAGACCGCCCACAGCGTCTGAGAGCGCGGCGCGCTCCGAACTCCACCGCGACGCGCGGAGTTCCTCCGCTCCTCTTTCCATGACAAAAACTCCTGTAACAGTGGAATGTGCCGTTCATTTCTAAACTGGACACTGTCTTGATCCGGTATGTCGTCTGACTAGCACAGGAATTGCGGAAGACGTGGACATCAGCGCTTTTTTGGCACATTGAGACAGACGTGCGGAGGAACTCCGCGCGTCGCGGCGGAGCCGCATGGCGCAAAGCAACGCCATGATGAAGCCTCACAGGACATGTTCGGGCATGTCCAGCTCATGCACAATTTCTCGGATAGTCACACGACTGAAAAGCAACCCGAAGCCGTCTGAAAGCCATCTGAAAGCTGTCCTGTGAGACCAACACGGAGGTGGTTTTGTCCCGCGCCATGAGCGGCATGGTGGTGCAATCCTCCGCTTCTCTTTCCATGAAAAAAACTCCTGCAACAGTAAAATGTGCTGATGTCCACGCCTTCTGGCTTTTTTGTGAAAGTTAGACGACATCCCGGATCAACAAAGCCTTCACGTTGGAAATGATCTGGTTGTTTGAGCGGGGTTTGAGCCTGTCGATCGGTGCTCGGAGCATGCTGCGCTCTCAGACGCTGTGGGTGGTCTTTAAACCGGCTGGAGCACTCCTTAATCTGTATAATCCCCATAAAATCGTCCCTGAAAGCCATATTAATTTTCCAAACGGTGTCCACCTGGAGGTCTCTCAGTTTCTGGAAAAATTTGATGCAGCAAAGCTCCAAATCGTTCAGACATTTATTCGTAATAAAAATCCGACGAGAGGGGTGGACCACCGCTCACACAAAGCGTGCTCACAGGCGAATGACGCAACCGACAGGCTTGAAAAAAACTCATGCATGCGCACGAAGGATCAAGCTTGGCTGATGCAATCACATGTGATTCAAATCCATATGGTTTTGAAAAAAATAAAAAGGTCCGATACTTTTTGGACAGACCTCGTGTATATATATATATACACAACCCCTGGCAAAAATTATGGAATCACCGGCCTCGGAGGATGTTCATTCAGTTGTTTAATTTTGTAGAAAAAAAGCAGATCACAGACATGACACAAAACTAAAGTCATTTCAAATGGCAACTTTCTGGCTTTAAGAAACACTATACGAAATCAAGAAAAAAAGATTGTGGCAGTCAGTAACGGTTACTTTTTTAGACCAAGCAGAGGAAAAAAATATGGAATCACCCTGTAAATTTTCATCCCCAAAACTAACACCTGCATCATATCAGATCTGCTCGTTAGTCTGCATCTAAAAAGGAGTGAACACACCTTGGAGAGCTGTTGCACCAAGTGGACTGACATGAATCATGGCTCCAACATGAGAGATGTCAATTGAAACAAAGGAGAGGATTATCAAACTCTTAAAAGAGAGTAAATCATCACGCAATGTTGCAAAAGATGTTGGTTGTTCACAGTCAGCTGTGTCTAAACTCTGGACCAAATACAAACAACATGGGAAGGTTGTTAAAGGCAAACATACTGGTAGACCAAGGAAGACATCAAAGCGTCAAGACAGAAAACTTAAAGCAATATGTCTCAAAAATCGAAAAATGCACAACAAAACAAATGAGGAACGAATGGGAGGAAACTGGAGTCAACATCTGTGACCGAACTGTAAGAAACCGCCTAAAGGAAATGGGATTTACATACAGAAAAGCTAAACGAAAGCCATCATTAACACCTAAACAGAAAAAAACAAGGTTACAATGGGCTAAGGAAAAGCAATCGTGGACTGTGGATGACTGGATGAAAGTCATATTCAGTGATGAATCTCGAATCTGCATTGGGCAAGGTGATGATGCTGGAACTTTTGTTTGGTGCCTTTCCAATGAGATTTATAAAGATGACTGCCTGAAGAGAACATGTAAATTTCCACAGTCATTGATGATATGGGGCTGCATGTCAGGTAAAGGCACTGGGGAGATGGCTGTCATTACATCATCAATAAATGCACAAGTTTATGTTGATATTTTGGACAATTGAAAGGATGTTTGGGGATGATGAAATCATTTTTCAAGATGATAATGCATCTTGCCATAGAGCAAAAACTGCAAAAACATTCCTTGCAAAAAGACACATAGGGTCAATGTCATGGCATAGGGTCAATGTCAATGAGCAGATCTGATTTGATGCAGGTGTTAATTTGGGGGATGAAAATTTACAGGGTGATTCCATAATTTTTTCCTCAGAATTGAGTGATTCCATATTTTTTTCCCTCTGCTTGGTCTAAAAAAGTAACCATTACTGACTGCCACAATCTTTTTTTCTTGATTTCTTATATTGTTTCTTAAAGCCAGAAAGTTGCCATTTGAAATGACTTTAGTTTTGTGTCATGTCTGTGATCTGCTTCTTTTCTACAAAATTAAACAACTGAATGAACATCCTCTGAGGCCGGTGAGTCCATAATTTTTGCCAGGGGTTGTATATACATTAACGCTTCTCCGATTGTCTGGGACAAGTGTAAAATGTGATCAGACAAGCAATATGCTCTAATCATTATGTCTCCACCACCACCACATTTTGAAAAACTATAAGACCACAGGCCATGCATTATTTATGTTTTGTATCTTTTAGTGACTTTTTTTTTATTTGGATTAAGGCAATAAGTGCCTCCCTGTATTACCACAGATGAACTGTTTCTGTTGCCACATCTTCTGTAACAAAACTGCAAAATTTTACCACCCACACAGGAGAGTGACAGTATTTTTTCATGAAGTGATATGTCACAGCAAAGTAGACGTGATAAATATTTAATCTGAATCTCAGTCCCAGAAAATGTTGAAATGTAATGATTTTTCTATTTCAGCTGCAATTCTTATACAAACAAAAGAAGTATGACAGGTTTTTATTAAGTGACAAGTCAGAGCAAGTATATGTAATAAATATTTAATTTGAATCTCACTCACGGTTTGTCCGGACAACCAGCTTTTCCTATAGGACAAGTAAACTGCCAGGGTTATTTGTCCTATGGACAAGTACACTAAAAAGCTGTACTTGTCACTAAAAAAAAAAAAAAAAAAAATATATATATATATATATATATATATATATATATATATATATGTGTGTGTGTGTGTGTGTGTGTACTGGTACTATATGATGAACAAAAGTGGATGGATAACAAAAGTCATGATGGATAATACAGAAATAGTGGGGTTTTTTTTAAATAGTTGCACTAAAAGGATAAAACGCCACTTAACTAGCTACAGGAGAGTTTTCCCTGTAATGACAACATTTATTACATACAGCTCTATGAGCTTCAGTCTAATATAAGTAACAAAGCTCATAGCAACAACGCCTAAAGCTCCAAAACTATGCACAAGTAGACCTAATAAATGTCTTAAAAGAGTTTGTCCAACACAAAACATATGGCTACACATGTTGAGTCAATAAGTGACTTATTATTACTGTTATTATTATTATTATTTTTGCCTATATGCTGTTAATTACATCCCATTTCAATCATACTCACAGGTGAAATGTTCGTCCACAGCCTGTCATCTGGCGATTTGTGCAGTTTATAGCTGCACACGAAGGTATTTTTTAACAAAATTACAAAGAATAAAGTTGTGTGCGCCTCATTAAAGATCAATAGAAAAGAGAGTTCAGGAGCGGGACATGGGAGTGGTAATATGGCGGCCAGTTTGCTTCAGGAATATTGGTCAATGAGCGATCCAGTGTTATATAGAGGTCAGAGGGCCGAGTTAAATATCAAAGCGGTCAAACTGTTAAAAACTTGCATCCAGCTCTGTGTCGGCGCTTCAGTGGGTTTTATGTTCTGCCTCCAGGTTGGACTGTGTGCGGGTTCAGAACTGGACCCTCACAGGAAGGGAACTTCAAAACTGGACTCACCCTATTGCCTTGACTGGAGAATTTCTTCACCGAGTCAGCCAGCCCTTGAACAAAGCGGCATAACACATTCTCGTACTCTACACAAGAGGACACATATTTTGGTTAGATGCAGAAGTGAAGCTGTGTGGAGGACATTCAGGAAGCACAGAGACTCACCCGTCAGCTGCCCAGAAGACGCCCCTTCCAGCTGTGACTTCTGCCACTGAAGCCGATGACAAATCTCTTTGTGTTGATGGACCAGGTCAGAGGGCGGATCCCGCCGGTTCTTACGGTAATCTGCAATCTGACAGACAGGTACACGTCACATGGACTGGCGTTAGGATGTCTCCGTGTCCCTCGTGTCCTATCAGGTCTAACACACAATGGAACGGATGTTGACTGCATCAGAGCTGATATCTTATTATTTTGGGATTCAAACAGACATTTGTTTCAGCGTTCGTTTGAAGCTAATCTGCCACCTTAGGACTCCACCAGTAGATCCGAATCCATCATCTTCTGCCAAATTTATTCAGCAATTTTAAAAAAGCTGTTAGGCTTTGAGGGTTTAGCAGAAGCAGAGAAGTCGGGTTTGGGTACCTTTCTCTCCATCCTGTCCTTGTCGTAGTTGAGGAGGCTGAAGCTGTGGAGTTTGTACTGTGGGGGAGCGCTGCTGAGGCGACCGGTCCTGCTGCTGGTTTCGTGTCTTGGTTTGGACCGAGGAGACAGAGCCTGTTTCAGACAAACATGCAGATGTCAGTGTACAGACTCAAGGTTATTTTCAGTGTGATGAGACCTGGACAGCTGGAAGACTTCAGACAAAAGGTAAAATCTGAGCTGTGCTCGGGCTTCAAATTCAAATTTATCAATTTCTATAGCGCCAACTCATGATGACATCACCTCAAGGTGCTTTACACAACACAATACCAAAAACAGAAAAAAATTAATAAAAAGTTAAAAACAATAAAAAGACAAAACATAAAGGAGCACAAGAATAAAAACACATAATAACAATAAAACTAATGATAAAACCAGGAAAACAAATGGGTTTTCAGTCTCAATTTACAAGTCTCCACATAATCCGACTGCTGTATGTGTGCCGGGAGATCATTCCACAGAACAGGGGCACGGTAGGAGAAAGCTCTGTGACTGGCAGACTCTATTCACTCTAGGAACACAGAAAAGTCCTGCACCCTGAGAATTCAGGGCCTGAGCCGGTACGTAGGGCCCGGCCAGGTCAGCCAGATAGGGAGGTGCATGTCTGTGAACAATTTTGTAGGCTAGTAGCAGAACCTTAAAATCTGATCTCACTGGGACAGGAAGCCAGTGAAGAGATGCCAAAATGGGTGTAATGTGGTCGAACTTTCTGCTTCTTGTCAAAAGTCTGGCAGCAGCATTTTGAAACAATTGGAGAGCCCTAATGCTGGACTGCGGTAAACCAGAAAATAGAATATTGCAGTAGTCCAATCTAGAAGAGACAAACACATGAATCAGGGTCTCAGCATCAGCCATAGACAGGATGGGACAAATCTTCACTATATTTCGCAGGTGGAAGAAAGCAGTCCTCGTAATATTTCTAATGTAGAGGTCAAAGGACAATGTAGGATCAAAAATTATCCCAAGGTTCCTCACTTTGTCACTGTGATGTATGACACACGAGCCTAGGCTGAGCGTTAACTGGTCAAATTGATGCCGATGTCTCAGTGGACCAAGAACCATCATTTCAGTCTTATCAGAGTTTAAAAGTAGGAAGATTCTAGACATCCAGCTTCTCACTGATGCATGGCAATCTTCTAAGGATTTTATGTGGATGAGATTACCAGCAGTTATCAGCATGTATAACTGAGTATCATCAGCATAGCAGTGAAAGGTAATCCCAAAACACCACAATATGTGCCCAAGGGGTGCTATATAAAGGGAGAAAAGCAGGGGACCTAAGCCGGACCGCTGTGGAACCTCAAATTTCACGTCACTAAGGTTAGAGGTAGTGTTACTGTACAAAACACAGTGAGAACGACTCAAGTATGACGTCAACCACACAAGGGCACTCCCAGTAATCCCAAAATGATTTTTTCAGCCTATCAAGTAGAATATGATGATCCACTGTATCAAATGCAGCACTGAGATCTAACAGCAACAGAACCACAGTGGTGTCCAAATCCATTGTAAGCAGAAGATCATTCACCACTTTAGTGAGAGCCGTCTCTGTGGAATGATATTTTCTAAAAACAGACTGCAGTGGCTCAAAGAGATTATTCTCAGTAAGATAGTCCACGAGCTGCCCTGAAACCACTTTTTCCAGAATTTTAGAGCAAAATGATAGATTTGATATCGGACGATAGTTTTTCAATACACTAGGGTCAAGATTAGGTTTCTTAAGTAATGGTTTAATTAATTATTATTAATTATTAATTTCCAACACAGTCAGCCCAAGAGTGGGCCAAATAAACAGGTTATGCTTTTTGTCAACATTACGAGCTTCGTCAGTGCCCCTAGTGTGATACCATCAAAAACTGTAAATCTAGGTAACACCTCAGTGGTAATATCCATCCACCTCTATAGTAGGATGCAGTGGTTGGACCATGGCGTGCTGAGATATGCTCAACCTAATATCTTCAATTTTCTTCTCGAAATAATTCAAGTCCTATGCTGAAAAGGCAGAGCGACTAACAGGTGGCCATCCATGAATGAGAACAGTGGTGGGCACAGCTAACCAAAAAGTTAACTTCGATAACAGATAATCAGCTAACTGGAAAATTATCTTTTATAAAGCTAAACCGATAAACCACCCAAAAATGTATTGGAAGCTACAGATAATCAATAACTTTCAGTACTGTCTCCAGTACACTTACAACTACTAACAAGCTGATTTTGAGTTTTAACACCACGATCGCTTCTGGTAGTATCAAAGGTGACTACAGACCCAAACAATGAGTCAGCACTTCTGTTTTTGAGCGTCCCTGCCGGAAGCTCCTGTGTATTGCAGTTGAGAGGAGCAGCGAAGCTCAACTCTACTCAATAACAGCGTTGCCATGAGGCAGAGGTCTTGGAAAGTAAAGCAGTGCTGACTTATGGTTTGGTGTAAATAAAATTAATACAGATAGAACAGATAGAATAACTCCATTAATGTCAATTCTGTCATTTGTACAAAGTTAAAATATAACATATCTTTTAATGTTGAATAATGCACTAATTCTGAAGTTTTGTAACAAACACAGACAGACACCAAAAGGATTATGGGTCAAATGTGCCTCTGCTAACACTGATTGGTTGACTCATTCACTCTATGTAAACCAACACGTTAATGTGAGGTGTGTCGTGTGATGGTGTTTACAAATAAATGTGCTTTTGTAAAATATGCCATTTTTTATTTGTAAAAAAAAAAAAGGCATTTTCAAAAAACAAACAAACAAAAAAAGCCAAGTTGTAATTAGATAACCGTCTGATATAACCGGTGTCACTTCACTTCACTTTTACTTCCCTTTATTTATTCAATGTCTCCAAAGGAGCAATGAGCTGTACAGCAATGGGTATACAGAAAAGTACAAAATAAAAATAAAAGAAAAACACACCAGACATTCAGTACACAATGGGTACACAGTACAGACCTGAATCGATGGAAATGGAACCGAGTTACCTAACGCGATTTACCATCAACCCTAAGTACCTGCTTCTCTCCTCTGGTCAGCATTCAGAACAGAGACAGCCACAGGTACAAAGCAGTGCTTATATCTGTTACTCTTCACTGTAGGAAACCTAAGCCTCACTCCAGATGGCAAATAACAAAATTCACCATGGAGAGGGTGGGCCAGATCAGGTAAGATTCTCTGAGCCTTCCTCCTCACCTGTCTGGAAAACAAGTCAGACAGTGAGGTCTGCTGGGCCCCCAAGATCTTGCTGCACAATTTTACAATGTTGTGACGTGGCTTCCTTGCTTTAATGCTGAGGTTTCTGTACCAGCACATCATCGAAAAAGTTAAAACCGATTCAACACAAGATTTATAAATAGGGTCATTATTGTTCTGTCCACTTGAAAACATGACAACTTACGAAGACAAAACAGATGCTGCTGACCCTTCTTATACAGCAGGTCTGCATTGTCATTAAAGTTCAGCTTGCTATCTATCAGGGTTCCCAGGTATTTATAGTTGTCCACATGCTCCACCTGTTGGCCTTTGATTGTAGTGGTTTTGGGTGAGATCATCCCTTTCCGAAAATCAATAACCATATCTTTTGTCTTGACAACATTCAGCAAGAAGGAGGTGTCAAAATAAATAGAACACTGCCATGATCTACTGGCGCCCAGACACTCAGTATTTAAGCTGGTTTTACACTGTGCGAGTTTTGGCTCTTTTTCAGCTGATTTTTCACTCGTGTGAGAATTTTTTGGATTGCACTGTTTTTCAGCTTAATCCCGCGTCCTGCATCGTATAGTATACATGGAGTAACGAGGTGCGTTTAACCTCTCACGACCACCTCCTGATCGCCAATCGTATGGTCGGATGAAAATCAAACCTGTTTGATATTCTGGTCGGCCGTCGTGAGGGTATCCCGCTGCTGAGGAGCTACAAGTGTCCAACCTCCCACACTGTGCCTGTGCAAACACCAGAGAGCATAAACAGTGATCATCTCTTTGGGAGAGCAGCTTCTGTTTCTTTTTCCCCCCTTTCTTCAACTCATGTAAAGTCTTGTATTGTTTGTTTTTTAAACTTTGATGTCTCCCATCGAGAGTTTTTTTTTATTATTATCTTTTTGCTCAAAAAAGGCAACATCACAGTTGTATTCTGCATTTACAATTACAGTTAGTCCTTTTTCAGTTTTACACAATACAAAACAAGCAAATTAAGAACAGTAACAAACATGAACATTGTATCCGAACTAAGCACTCACAGTCATGGAACACTCATTAGAAAAGGGAAATAAAATGGCGATCAACATGAGAAATTCCTGGATGAGTCATGAAAATTCTGCATGCATAGGAGATATGAAGGCAATCCATTTGTTCCAAATTTCACAGAAACAATCCTTTTGAATTCTCAGAGAGTATGTTAATTTTTCCATTCTATAAATTTCAAATATGGCCTGAAACCAGTTTTCTAACTTTGGAGGTGCTGGGTTCAACCAGTTTCTCATAATTGCTTTCTTACTGGCTGCTAAAAGGGCCTGTAACAGTTTCACATCTCTCCTCCTTTGTATTGTTGACACAAGACCCAAGTACAAATGTTTAAAATCACCGGTCACTTGAGTTTTAAACACTGAAGTTAACACCTTATGAACGTCAACCCAATATTGCTTCAGTTTGGGGCAGTCCCAGAATATGTGCTAATGGTTTGCTTCTGTTGAGCCACATTGTGTCCAACACACAGGGTTTGTATCTTTATATTTGCCCTGGTAGGGTGACCTAAAATATCGAATGACATTTTTCCGACAGTGTTCCCTCCACATCAGGGAGTTGGTGCCGCTGGTCGGCTCTGAGGACTGTCGGCCCGGCCGTCCACGTCTTCGCCGGATTGATGTGTGCCAGTGGTGCTCTCGGAACCTGGGCTTGCTTCGCTGGGTTCCGGACAGTGAGACTGTCATCCCCACTGAGGTTCTTACCCTGGGTCTCCTGAACATCAGATCATTGTCCTCGAAATCATTGTTGATTAATGATTTAATCATGGATCATCATTTAGATATGATTGGCTTGTGTGAAACCTGGCTCAAACCCACAACTCTCCTTCCTCTGAATGAGGCCTGTCCACCAGCATACACATTTAGTCACGTCTCGTGGTGTGAAGCAAGGTGGGGGTGTGGCTTTTATTTACAAATCTAGGTTTTCTTTATTAGCTGTTGGGGGTCACAAATATAATTCCTTTGAGCATCTGACTCTCCGTTACGCCCGTGATGCTAAGTACTGTCAGGGTCATAAAACTGGAGCTCAGCTATGTTATTTTGTCACTGTTTATAGGCCCCCTGGTCCATATTCTGATTTCTTAGATGAATTTGGTGCATTCATCTCTAGTTTGTCAACTAGTGCAGATAACATTTTGATTATTGGTGACTTTAGCATTCATATAAATAAGCCCTCTGATCCCCTTAGTAAATCATTTATGCAAATTGTGGATGCTTTAGGATTCCAGCAATGCACTCCGGATCCAACACACATTAGTGGAAATACCCTGGATCTGGTTCTTGCACGTGGGTTTGCTGTCACAAATATTGACATTTTGCCTCTCGCATCTATAGTCTCTGACCATTCACTTATCAGGTTTACATTTACGCTGCCACATTTAGTGGAACAACAACCTTGTCTACTACTGCGGTGTCATATTAAACCCTCAACTATGACTGAACTTGAGGCCAGACTACCTGATATTTTAGCTTTGAATCTGGAGAATGCTAAATCAGTGGACAGCCTTGCGGATAGTCTAAATTTAACGCTTAAAACTACACTTGATAACATTGCGCCTCCTCTTTTAAGGTCACGCCCTGCTAAGTCACAGTCACCTTGGTTCAATGGTTATTTGCGTGACCTCAGGCAGAAGGCTAGAGGTTTGGAACGGAAATGGCGTTATTCCAAATTAGAGGTGTGTGGCGGGATGCTATTTTAGATTATAATCATGCACTACTGGCCACAAAGTGGACCTACTACTCTGATTTGATCAGTAAAAACAAACATAACTCAAAGTTTTTGTTTGACACAGTCACATTTCTTATTCACGGGCAGCCACCTGTTAGTTGTTCTCCCTTTTCAGCACAGGATTTCTTGGATTATTTTGAGAAGAAAATAGAAGATATTAGGCTGAGCATATCTCAGCACACCTCGGCCCAGCCATTAAAACCTGCTATGGAGGTGGGCGCTACCATTGAGTTGTTACCTAGATTGACAGAATTTAATAGTATTTCATTGGGCGTGCTGACGAAACTTGTGGTGTCTACAAAAAGTATAACCTGTTTATTTGATCCCATACCAACAAAATTGTTTAAGAACCTGTGGCCCACTCTTGGGCCGACTGTGCTGGAAATTATTAATCTGTCATTAACCTCTGGATCTGTTCCTAAATGTTGTAAATCAGCAGTGATTAAACCGTTACTTAAGAAATCTAATCTTGACCCTAGTGTATTGAAAAATTACAGGCCGATATAAAATCTATCATTCTGTTCCAAAATTTTAGAAAAGGTGGTTTCACGGCAGCTCATAGACCACCTCACTGAGAATGATCTTTTTGAGCCGCTGCAGTCTGCTTTTAGGAAATATCACTCCACAGAGACAGCGCTCACTAAAGTTATGAATGATCTTCTGCGAGCAATGGACTCAGACACTACAGTTTTGGTGTTGTTAGATCTCAGTGCTGCGTTTGATACCGTGGATCATCATATTTTGCTCAATAGGTTGGAGAATTTTTTTGGGATTACTGGAAGTGCCCTTGCCTGGTTGACGTCATATCTGTCCAGTCGTTCTCAATGTGTCTTGTATAATGGCACTACCTCTGACCTTGCTGACATGAGATTTGGGGTTCCACAGGGATCTGTTTTAGGCCCCTTGCTTTTCTCCCTGTATGTGGCACCCCTTGGGTATATACTGCAGGGTTTTGAGATTGCCTTTCATTGTTATGCTGATGATACTCAGTTATACATGCCGATAACTGTGGGAAATCTCACTCCCATAAAATCCCTGGAGGACTGTCTTCTATCATTGAGAAGTTGGATGTCTAGTAACTTCCTACTTTTAAACTTTGATAAGACTGAAATGATGGTTCTTGGTCCAGCGAGACATCGGCATCAGCTTGACCAGCTGGTGCTCAGCCTGGGTTTGTGTGTCATACATCATACGGACAAAATGAGGAACCTTGGGGTAATTTTTGATCCCACGTTGTCTTTTGACCTCCACATCAGGGATGTTACTAGGACTGCTTTTTTCCATTTGAGAAATATAGCGAGGATCCGCCCCATCCTGTCCATGGCTGATGCTGAGACCCTGATTCATGCTTTTGTTCCTTCTAGACTAGATTATTGTAATGTTCTATTTTCAGGGTTACCACAGTCCAGCATTAGGGGTCTTCAGCTGGTTCAGAACGCTGCCACCAGACTTCTGACACGTAGTAGAAGGTCTGAACATATCACACCCATTTTGGCATCTTTGCACTGGCTCCCTGTCTCTGTGAGAGCAGATTTTAAGGTTTTGTTATTGACTTATAAGGTTGTTCATGGACTGGCGCCATCTTATCTGGCTGATCTGGTGGAACGCTACGTGCCGGCCCGGGCTTTGCGGTCGCAGGATGCGGGACTTCTCTGTGTTCCCAGGGTGAAGAAGAAGTCAGCAGGTCAAAGAGCCTTTTTGTATTGTGCACCCACCCTGTGGAACAGTCTTCCTGCGACCGTGAGGCAGTCTGAGTCTGTGGACATTTTTAAGTCAAGACTCAAAACCTATTTTTATTCTCTTTCTTATGGATAGTTTTTATTTTTTATTTGTTTTATTCTTTTACTTCTGTTTTTATTTATGTATTTGAATTTTTTTTATTCATTTTTAATTATTTATTCAATTTTATGTTGACTTGTTTTATGTAAGGTGCCTTGAGATGGCTTTTGCTGTGATTTGGCGCATTATAAGCTAATTAAATTAAATTAATTAAATTATGTTCACACATCTTTGTCCTTTCTTCTCTCCACCTTGTGTTCTCTTCCCTCACTGTCTTGCACGACATAGTATCTTTGTTCATTAGCCATACCCCTTTTCTGGATCCTTTCTCTCATGTGCACCTTGTTAAAACCACCTGTTCCTAATTAGTCCACATGCATATAAACCCTCACAGTCTCACAGTCCCTCGCCAGATTGTAGTTGCTTCCAGCACACTATCCAGCCTTCTTGTTCTCTGTCTCTGTCCTGATTAGTCTTGCCATGTACCAGTACTTTGCTCTGAGTTTCTTGACCGCGCCTTTTTGCCTCAGCCTATATGCCAGTGTTTGCTCGTGCCTCAGACCCCTGCCTGGAAATTACATTTGTGCCTTGCCCTGCTTGTACCTCTGCTCCACTATATGACCACCTTTGTACCGAACCTCTGCCTGTAATAAACATGACGACTTCTTACACCTCAAAGCCTGTTTTGGGAGTTTGTACCATGGGTCCACCCACTCCTGGTGTCGGGCAGCTGCCCGTCATGACAATCAAGTGTTTTTGTAAAACTAAGAAATGTAAATAAAGTTTGAAAAAAACGGCTTCTGTTTACGTTTTGCTTCTGGAAACATGATTCCAGCATGTGATTTTTGAATGTACAATGTGAGCAGTCAGATCGCATCAGAGCATCGGGCCGTAAAGTGTGAGAACATAAATCGTGCGCTCTGAACTTTAAACCGTGCGGTTTTGTACAGTTTGAGCTGGAGCCGAATACAACGATTGAAAATATCGTACAGTGTCTGCCCAGCTTTAGGGTGAATACTGCCATGAACATTACTGGCCAGTAGATGGCAGTAGAGACCATGAAAACTTGCCAAAACAAAATTCCAGATAATCCGTGTCTGCTATGTTTAAGCTGCGTGGCATTTAATAAACGCAAACTGAATTTCAGACATTTTATATATATATATTACTCTGGAACAAAGACGAGAGACAGTGTTTGACATAAGCAGGACTCTAAATAGCAAACAGGAATCGATTGCAATGATTCCAATTGAAAATAATGGAGAAGCAACCTGAGCTGCTTCTGGCATTTTTACATACAGTGAGGAAAATAAGTATTTGAACACCCTGCAATTTTGCATGTTCTCTCACTTAGAAATCATGGAGGGGTCTGAAATTTTCGTCTTAGGTTTATGTCCGCTGTGAGAGACATAATCCAAAAAAAAAAATCTAGAAGTCACAATGTATCATTTTTTTAATAATTTATTTGTTTGTTACTGCTGCAAATAAGTATTTGAACACCTGTGAAAATCAATGTTAATATTTGGTACAGTAGCCTTTGTTTGCAATTACAGAGGTCAAACGTTTCCTGTAGTTTTTCAGCAGGTTTTCACACACTGCAGCAGGGATTTTGGTCCACTCCTCCATACAGATCTCCAGATCTTTCAGGTTTGGAGTTTCAGCTCCCTCCAAAGATTTTCTATTGAGTTCAGTCTGCAGACTGGCCAGGCCACTCCAGGACCTTGAAATGTTTCTTACGGAGCCCCTCCTTAGTTGCCCTGGCTGTGTGTTTGGGGTCATTGTCATGCTGAAGACCCAGCCATGACCCATCTTCAATGCTCTTACTGAGGGAAGGAGGTTGTTTGCCAAAATCTCACAATACATGACCCCATCCATCCTCCCTTCAATACGGTGCAGTCGTCCTGTCCCTTTTGCAGAAGAGCACCCCCAGAGTATGATGTTTCCACCCCCATGCTTCATGGTTGGGATGGTTTTCTTGGGGTTGTTGTCATCCTCTCCGAGGGAGATTGACAGTCATCTTGTGTTTCTTCCACTTTCTAATAAATAATCATAACAGTTGTTGTCTTCTACCAAGCTGCTTGCCTGTTGTCCTGTAGTCCATCCCAGCCTTGTGCAGGTCTACAGTTTTGTCCCTGGTGTCCTTAGACAGCTCTTTGGTCTTGGCTATGGTGGACAGGTTGGAGTGTGATTGATTGAGTGTGTGAACAGGTGTCTTTTATACAGGTAACAAGTTCAAACAGGTGCAATTAATACAGGTAAAGAGTGCAGAATAAGAGGGCTTCTTAAAGAAAAATTAACAGGTCTGTGAGAGAGAGAATTCTTGCTGGTTGGTAGGGGGTCAAATACGTATTTGCAGCAGTAACATACAAATAAATTATTAAAAAAATCATACACTGTGATTTCCAGATTTTTTTGTTTTTTAGATTATGTCTCTCACAGTGGACATGCACGTAAGATGAAAATTTCAGACCCCTCCATGATTTCTAAGTGGGAGAACTTGCAAAATTGCAGGGTGTTCAAATACTTATTTTCTTCACTGTAAAACAAACACAATAACGTCTATAAACCCAGAGAATATATTCAAAAGAGTTTTAGGCACGATATACAAAGAGTTTAATGCTGTTGTCCATGTGGAGCCTGATCAGAGCGTCTCAAATGCATTTCTTCTGTCATGACTGTACTGAGGTTACCCATAATGCACTGCTGGGCACAGCATGTCCACCATAAAACCTTCAAAATTAGTGCATTACTTTAAAACTAAAACATATATCTGATATTTTCACTTTATAAAACTTCAGATGTGACGTTAATTTAAATAACTTGTCCAAAATTAGCCTCTGGATGACTTGGGTGATATTGCCAGCACTTCAGTATGGGGTCAAAAGAAATGAGTTTTTTTTTTTCTTTTCTGTGACCAGTTCTCCTTTGCCTGCAGAGGACAGAGTGGTTTCTTTTAGAACCAGCTCTCCTCTGTTTACGGAAGATAGAACTACTACAAAACATTTAACAGGTAGGTACTCAACTGATTTTAGATTTCATAAATGTTTGTAACTATTCAGCTTTGTTTACCTTGTCTGCAAAAATACGTTAGCGGTCTTAAAATTATCGGACCAAAACTTATCAGAATTAGTCCGATAATGGCTTTCAAAGTTATCTGAAAAACTAATTTGATAATGAAAACATTATCTTCGATAATTAGCAGTTAGTGGATTAGCAGAACTGTGTCCACCACTGAATGAGAAATGCTACCATGTCAAACAAAAACTTCTGAGTTATGCTTGTTTTTACTTGATGATGGACCTGGATTACTGATCTGAAGCACTGCTCACCTGTTCCTTCTGTCTCTCTGGAGGAGACATATAGGTGACTGGATCCAGAACCCGCCACATTTCTTTCACAGACTGAAGATCACTTCCTGACAAAGGCTCTCTGATCTTCACCTGAACCTCCAACTTGCCTCCGGTGGGTTTGCGGCCATCCATCACCTGAGAAGACAAGGGTCTCAGCCCTGAAGGGAAAACGATGCTCACACACAGAAGACAAACATGAAAACTCCGTCTATAACTTGTGGGAGATTATCTGGTAATGTCTACATGTGACCACAAAACTGCTGATCTGTGATCAGTTCATTAGTAAGACTTTCTGCCTCACTGTGATTTTCCGGATTTTACATGTCCAGACTCTGCCCCTTTATGAGGGCAGTCTGAGACATGACAGATATTTCCACAAAGTTCATTCTAAAGTCCTTTGGACAAAGAAAGAGTCATTTTGGAGAAAGTGGCATTAGGTCGTTGATATGAACTCGCCTTTGTCTTTGTGTAAGTTGAATCTATATGCAGAATTACTGAAGAAGCAGTTTTTCCAGCAGCAAACTGAGAAGTGTGAAAAACGTGACTTCAGAACGATTCAAAGAGCAACATTCTTCTCATCTGCAGGAAGCCTCCAAAGAATCTCTCCGTAAAATTAAAGAAAAGCAGCACAAAGGATTTTCTACAATTTAATTAATTCAATTTATTTTCATTTATATAGTGCCAAATCATAACAAAGTTGCCCCAAGGTGCTTCACACAGTAAGGTCTAACCTTACTAATCCCCAGAGCAAGAACACAGGCGACAGTGGTAAGAAAAAAACTCCCTCTGATGATTTAAGTACAACAAATTTAAGTGTGAAAAATGATTTTTTTTTTTTTGCCCCTTTTGGGGACTAGATCACAGAGTCCAACAAGCAGACAGTCCCCCAGACGGTTTGTATCATAAGCGCCTTGGGGCAACTGTTTGTTGTGATTTGGCGCTATATAAAAAAATTGATTGATTGATTGATTGATTGAAATGTCAGAAAGTCAGACTTTGCCCTGCGTGTGAATGTTGATGACATTCCTCCCGTGGACCTTCATCCAAGTGGATAAAACTGGCTGAATAAAATGTCTCGTAATTTAATTCCCCCACTAAAACCCAGTATTATCCATAACTTCAGTAGTTTTCCAGTAATCAGAAACACGAGTTGTCGGAGACTGTGTTCCAGAACAATCAAGCGATGGAAGCTGAGCTTGTTGGTCAAGGTGTGAGGAGAAATCAGATTTGTGATGCGTCAGAAACACAGCTCCTGGAGTTTGTTCTATGGTGGACTTCTGGACGACACCGTTTTATATTTCATGTCTGTGCTTTGGTCATCACTCACCTCGACCAGTTCTCGGATCTCGCAGTGGTTTTCTAGAGAATCTAGTTTGAGTTGAGCCGTGCCCACGATTTTGTCCGTCTTAAAAAAGCCTCTGTGAAAACAGTAAATATGAAGACACAAAAGGATTCCATCATGTGTCTCACAGACTGACAGGGGGACTGTGTCCTCCTCTGGGTTTACCCTTTGTGAATAATTTCAAACTTAATGCCTTTGGACTGAACCACTCGTCTGAAGCCGCGGTGGGAGCGGTTGATATTCAGTCTGAACTGCTCCTTGAACTCTGGATTATTGGTGTCCTTGACTGTACTGGTTTTGTCCCTCTGAGCGTCCTCCTGCACACACACCCCCCCATAAAAACCATGTCCGAATATCAACACACAGTCCTTCCACACCTCGACACATCCTTACCACACTGGGAAAAGGAAACTCAAACTTCACACTGGCATCCAGATCGTCAGGTGAGACACCTGCAGGAGACACAGAGGACGATGTGAAGTGTGCAAGCATGCTGAATCTGACAGACAACCTCAAAGACGAACCTGAAGGAGCTGGCAGGTTGACGCCCCTTATGATGTAGAGCATCAAGTCGTTGGGCGCCAGTTTGGGGTTGTTCCTACCAAAGACATTGGTCAGTGTGACTAAGAGCCAAACAGCCTGTCCAGTGAGACACATTGTTGACATCGTACCAGAGCCACTGTGACCCTGACAACCAACATCTCTGCAGCTCAAGAAGCAGTTTTCAAAAATCAGACTTACTGCTTCTGATAAAACATGATCTACCTCAGTGATTTGTTATTTACAGTGTTACTGATTATTCTTGTTTTTATGTTTTTAACATGTCTGAATAAAGACAGACTATGTAACATTCAGTTTATTGAGATGAGCCAAGAAGAACATCTTATTTACTGTCCAGACTATAAATTGCAGAGTTTATTTGTTGTTGTTTTTAAACTGCAACTTGCATTTCAAAGAGGTTTGCATTCTCTCTCTCCATTCATCAGCTCCTCAAAATACTCCCTCCACCTTCTCAACACACTCCTTCCTTAGTGTTTATCTTCTTGTACAGCTCACTGTATAACTTTCCTTCCCCTTTGCCACTTGTCTTTTCCCCTTACGGGTGTTTATTAAACAGTCTTGTATAAAGTACCTCAAAGTGAAACTTGAGTTAAAATACAAGTATGTTACCATAAAATTACTTTAGTAAAAGTTAAAGTCTCTTTTAAGAATATTACTTGAGTAAAACATATGCACTTTAAGTTAAGCACTGAGTAAATGTAAAATCCAAAACAAGTGCAGAGTGAAACAGCGACACGAAAAGAAACTCAGTGTGGTGTCTGGATAAACCAGGAGGGGGCCTCAGCCTCCATAAACAGCTGGAGCAGTTAGTGCTGGTGACAGGATGAGTGAGCAACAGGTGGATGTATATAGCTTCCTTTTTCCTGGAAGAGCCACACACACTTTTCTGTTAAACACAACAGCCAGGCTCTTGTGAAACAGAACAGTCATTTATAGCTACACAGTTGTGCCAAATTTAAGGAAAAACAAAACAAAACAAACAATGCAAGCATCACCATCACCAACCACTGCGAAGCCACCAACCATGGTGCTCTTTGTGCTCTTGAATCTAAAATGCAGCGCCGCATTTACGCAGTGATTCTCTGCAAAAATTTCAAATAAAATAAGTAAAATGAAACAGCCACATAGGCCAGTTTTGTCGGTACTGAAGTTTTCCCCTTAACTCTGAACGTGCGCTGGACTCCACCAGGAGCTAATCCATGTGTATGTGTGTGCGTCAGTGTGCACATTTGGAGTCCAGAGTGCAGATGGTTTTCACCCTCCAGTCTCCTCTTCCTCAGCAGGGGCACAGATTCAACCTTCATCTTTTATTTTTTTGCCTTTTAAACTTGTTTTATGTCAAACACAGCACTTGATGCTGCAAGGGTGAAAGGTGTACTGCTGCGCTCAGCCCGCAGAGGACTGTATCTCTTCCCGGTACAGCGTACCGCTGCGCTACGCCCGTAGAGGACTGTATCTCTTCCCGGTACAGCGTACCGCTGCGCTCAGCCCGTAGAGGACTGTATCTCTTCCCGGTACAGCGTACCGCTGCGCTCCGCCCGTAGAGGACTGTATCTCTTCCCGGTACAGCGTACCGCTGCGCTCCGCCCGTCGAGGACTGTATCTCTTCCCGGTACAGCGTACCGCTGCGCTCCGCCCATAGAGGACTGTATCTCTTCCTGGTACAGCCCGTAGAGGACTGTATCTCTTCCCGGTACAGCCCGTAGAGGACTGTATCTCTTCCCGGTACAGCGTACCGCTGCGCTCCGCCCGTAGGACTGTATCTCTTCCCGGTACAGCGTACCGCTACGCTCCGCCCGTAGAGGACTGTATCTCTTCCCGGTACAGCCCGTAGAGGACTGTATCTCTTCCCGGTACAGCGTACCGCTGCGCTCCGCCCGTCGAGGACTGTATCTCTTCCCGGTACAGCATACCGCTGTGCTCCGCCCGTAGAGGACTGTATCTCTTCCTGGTACAATGTACCGTCGTGTCGGTAAGTGTTTGCCTGCACAGCTAACTAGAGTAGCTCCGTTCTCTCACCTGCAAAACCACCTCGACACGTTTGTGCTCCGGGTCATAAACCAGCTTTCAACCACATTGTCACTTTTTCTTTGCATTTTCACTTTATTTATGTGTAATTTGCCCAAAACCCCATTGAAAATACTGTGGTTTTCCCCCCAGAAGTAGCGAAATTACTTCATATGCATCATATTTTACCCCTTTTGTGCCCGCCCTCAAACAAGACTGCGGTGCCCTATTATGCATACATTTATGGCCTAAAACATCTTAAACTAAGAGGTTAGAAAGAAAT
This sequence comes from Thalassophryne amazonica, assembly GCF_902500255.1. Taxonomy (NCBI): domain Eukaryota; kingdom Metazoa; phylum Chordata; class Actinopteri; order Batrachoidiformes; family Batrachoididae; genus Thalassophryne; species Thalassophryne amazonica. The sequence goes on along the minus strand of NC_047117.1, from coordinate 95,219,758 downwards.
GCACCCCTCGTACAGTTGTCATTGAGAAGGAAACTATCTACAGACATCAAAACTGGTTTTTGCACCTGGATTTAAACATGTTTATTTTTACTGGACATTTTAAAATGGATTTGAATGGGAACCTGCTCATCTTTGGAGCCTCAAGTGGCCAGTCAAGGAAGTGCAACTTTTTCGTCTGGGTGGAACTTCATCTGAGACCATCCAAGCTTACCGCTTGGTTTGCGCCAAATGAGTTAAAAAAAAAAAAGTCTTTCCATGCAAAACGGAAAATAAGGTGAACCAATAGATAAAAATGCGCAATCAAATGAACAGAAAGTCTGTTTTACTGTATTATGCCTTCTCTAGAATTAAAGTGACAAAACAAGAAGCAAAACATGAGCTGGATTAGTTCCACTCTCACTAACATTATGAGTGTTTTATGTTAAATTAAACTGACTACAAATAAAGTGGTCTAGAGGTAAGAGCAGTTGGCTTGTGATCAGAGTGCCCTTGAGCAAGGCACTTAATCCACAAAAATTGCTCCCAGTGTGCAGCTGAGACTTTGAGTGTTGAAATGAAGTTTATTTACTTTAGAAGTAAAACACATTCAATCCTGTGAGCTGGGACATGCTGCTTCTGACCTGATGGTGGTGAACTTTCTCTCCTCGGTGCGGCACTTTGGGACCGGATGGCCCTGAGCGTACGCATTCTTCAGTATGTCCAAGTTCTTCATGCATTCATTCAGCAGCTTCTCAAACCTGCAGAGGACAGACGTGGGTTCATCTGACAGAATGTCACATGTCAGAACAACAACATCCAAAGCCCACTCAGGAACATGACGCTGACACGCCTACTCACTTTATGAGGGCACGTGTGAGTAAACAGGACATGGTACAGGTCACGTGACATGGAAATGCTTGGAGTATATGAAAAGCTTAAGGAAAAAAATGCACGATGACAGCGTTCCACTGATGAAGTTTTCTGCACAAACGGCTGAACTCATGAACAGGAATGATTCTTTATTCTGATTTCCTCCTCACGGAGGTTTCCAGAAAGAACATCATCCTGTTTTCCAGGCCGCCACATTCCATCATGTAAGTTCTGTGCCTTCAGGGAGTGTCGCTGGGCACATGGTTACGCTAGAGTGGCGACATGATGAGTCGGGGGGAAAAAAAAACAAAACAGTCACGTGACTTGTGGTGCCATCTTGGTCCCAAAATAGCGTTGGCTGTTAATGTGTCTGTATGTAATTCCAGCTATTTTATTTATTTATTCTCTGAAAATGCCGGGTTGTTGTGCATATGGAGGCACAAATAGACACAAATAGGGCTTCAACATGTACAGATTCCCTTCAGATCCAAACAGAAGAAACATTTGGGAAAATAAAGTCAGTCGTGTGGGATGGAAGCGACTTCATCATCAAAGCTTTGAGAGGTAAATTTATTGTTCAGTCCCATGTCCAGTAAAACTCACCTAAACCGTCATCGTATAAACTGGATATTCACAGTCACCAGACACAAAAAAGTCCCAAAGTTTTTGTGTTGTTTTCCATGTAATAAACACCATATATAATGGATTTTCACTCACACTGGATAAAATGTCCCGTCTGATCACAACGTATTTCCATTGAAAACCCCGAGCATGTGGGACCGGAGTCATTTCAGTGATTAAAAGTCCGACCGTTTATTTTTTCAAACAGCCTGACGTGCACCTGTTAAATCAGACACAAAAGACTGTGATATGACACTTTGCTGCTTTTAATCCTTCGTGTCTCATCATATTATAACAGTTTTTACAGTGCGCACACTGATAAATGGATCAGAAAAGTCTGCAACTTTACAGCAGGAAGACGGTAAAAGAGGAAAATGTTCAGCACAACTGGAACCAAAATGGCGACATGTTCTGAGTTGACGCCACTCTCTGAATTAAGGCACTCTAGGTTAGGCCAACTGTGTGCACGTTGCTGCACCCAAACATTAAAGCATTAAAGTTTACCATCACCGATGGTTCACAGTGGGAGTGGAACTTCAGCTGGTCTGATTAATGTGTGTATTTGTATTTTCTTTCGCACATTTTCACCTTTTCTTTGCCTTTGACCAAAATGAATATCACAACCTACATGTTTGTTTGATTACAAACCACAAGAGCTGTAACTGGGTTCATATTTTTGGCTTCCCTCATCCAGAGGACCTGATTAACGGCCCCAGTGATGCTGAGCTCAGACATTACATGAAACAAGAGTTATCAGGAGATCACATGTCCCCCCGGTCCCCACAAATCACTCATGCAAAGTGTCGGGGGATCACCCAAGTACACACTGATGATAAATATGAATGAAACTGGTCAACTGGTTCTTGAGATATCACACCACTGAGCAAACACGGACGGACAGACAGACTGATATGCTGAGTGCTACATCCCCCTGTATTTTATACTGAGGGATAAAAAAAAACATTGCTTCACATCCCACTTTAGTTATGCTGAAAAGTTAAAAGAATTAAACTTATTTTTATATGACTCATCAATTAAACGTAGTCCAGAACTAAAATTTAGGCCCAGAGGAAAACTGATTTAAACCATTTAGATGTTATAGTAATAATGAAGCCGTCTGCTCTGTATCAGTCTGATCCCATCAGATCTCTGAAGCTAAGCAGTGCAGGATCTGGTTAGTACTTGGATGGGAGACCTCTTTAGAACACCAGTGGCTGTGTGTGTTTCTCCAGGTGATGCTGGAGTTGTGTCAAGGAAGGACATCCGGAGTAAAAAAAAAGAACACTGTGATAAACATTTTACAAACTCAGTGACAATCATGATTACAGAGTTCAACACTAATACCACAACACCCCCCAATGATGAAATCTGCGGAATTCCTCGGATCCGCGGAGTTTTCACTGCCCTGTTATCAGCGCATTTTACATCATATCATCCTCAGAAAGAGATTTTAGGCATAATTTGGGGGAAAAAATGGGTCTGCATTTGTGTTTTTAGTTTAACCACAGTGAGGACACTCACAGAGACACTCAGAGCAGACAGAAAATAAAATTTTAAAAATATGTCTATAAAACTCTGCTCTTTTCTCACTGTGTCGTCACCGCGGCACTGTGAGACACTCAGACACAGAGGGACAGATACAGAGGGACACACATGGGGACAGACACGGAGGGACACACACAGGGAGACAGACACAGAGGGACACAGACACAGAGGGAACAGACACAGGAACTTGCTGCGAGAAGAAAAAATACAGAGACGTTATTCTAAAAATTGATTTTTGAATGTGATAAATTTTATATTGTGTTTCCAGCCTTGATTTTGATAATCATGCTGATATTTTCACATCAACCATGTCGACAACATTTACACCCAAAGATGTTCCTTACTTTAGAGCTTCTGCCACGTTACCCAATTCTATGAACTGCTGAGAGAAGCCCAGACATTTCTGCACATGAAGACAAAAGAGGACAGTGTGAGACCAAAGGGAAAAGCAGGAACCATACAAGTATCTTTATTTTCCAGGCTACACGGCATCCTGAACACTGGGGTGGGAGCTTCCACACAAAGACAGAAGGTGTGTGCCAACCTCATGCTGCTTCCTCAAAAGTTCCATGAGGCCATGATACTGCTCGCTGGAGCGTGCAGAGCGAGGTGACGTCCGAGAATGAGACAGGGAATAATCCTCCTCACTGATGGGAATGCTGGGAATCTGGATTAGAAACACAAAGAACAATGGAAATAAAACCCTGAAATAAGAGGAACCTGATCTGCTGTCTGTTGACTCATCAGCACTTAGCAGGTTTTAATGAATACGCTGTCATACCCGTGGAGCTAACAAATATAGAACTGTGCGTAGGTTTAAGACACATTAAGACAAGTCCAATAAGTCCCCTACAGATTCTGAAGCCCGTTGGTACCACCGCTCCTCTGGATTCTGGACCGTGAAGCAGATGAGTATCTGCAACTTGCAGTGTACCACACTCCAGGCTGACGCAGGTCACTTCCCCGGCTGTGACCTGGACCCACTTTCAGCTGAGTGGACTGAGACAATAGAAATTAAGCGTCTTGTCCAAGAAAAGACAGGTGGCACAAGCAGGATTTGAACCCTGGTCTACATACAGGCAGACTGGCTCCTGATCCACCATCCACCATGTAAAAATACTGTTTTTAATCTGCTGTTAAAAAGTTAGTGAAAACACACACACACACACACAGTGTGTGGTTTTGGTCCATGCTAGTTTATGCGTGACATGACTCCACCACTAAGATGAAGAGGGTGACACTGGACATGAATGAAGGTGTTAATGTTTGTGTTGTTAAGTCCATGTGACACAGTAAGTCTGAGGCAGACAGGAAACAAGACATTTCAAATTAACGTCAGAGTAGGCGGAGTGGGGTCAGAGGTCAGTCATCAAATGACATCAAAAGGAGTTTCCTTCTTCCCATCCATTCAGTAACACTTGGGGAGGTGATGGTCTAGTGGTTAAGGTCTTGGGCTTGAGACCAGAGGATCTTCGGTTCAAATCCCAGCCTAACCAGAAAATGACTAAGGGCCCTTGGGCAAGGTCCTTAATCCCCTAGCTGCTCCCAGTGTATAGTGGGTGTGTTGCATGGCAGCACCCTCAAATCGGGGTGAATGTAAGGCACTATTGTAAAGTGCTTTGAGTGTCAGGTGCAGATGGAAAAGCGTGATATAAATACAGTCCATTTACCACCATGTTTTCTGATAAACATCTCACAGATAAAATGAAAACAAACGAGCTACCTTAGAGATGTCAACAGGTAGCCCAGCGGTAGCAGCGGTGATCATGGTGTCCAGTCCTTTGGCATGTCTGAGGTGCTGCGCTGCTGCCGTCATGTCCTACAGACGAGACAGCGGGTGAGAGCGGGTGTACAAGAAGAACAGGTCAAGCTGTGGTCAGACTTTACCTTCATGTGTTTGGAGTGCAGCGCTGCGCGCATAAATGACTGTCGCCTCAGCAACAGGAAGTCCAGCTGCTGCTGAGCTGCAGAGAGAACGAAGCAGAGGACAGGTGAGAGCTGGTCCCAGAAACAGTCAAACACGGTGTGGAAGAAAGACGCTGTGAAGGGGTCTCACACCTTTAGGTCCCAGTTTAACGGCTGCAGAGTCGCCAGGAGCCGGAGCAGCAGGAGATTTTGCTTTGTGTGTGTGTGGAGGTGCGGCTGGCTGCAGAAACACAAAGTACAAGATCGGGATCACACAAGTAAACCGACCGAACACACAGAAGGTTCATCTGCAACTCCGACACACCTCAAGAGCTCCACGACACTCACACTCCATCCGTTTAAAGGAAATAATTACTTCTGCAAATCAGTAGAATAAAGGTTTAAAAAAAAAAAATCTTATTAGTAAACGGAGCGGGTCGCGGGCTCAACTTTATCTAAAGTCTGGGTCTTTTAGTGAAGCTTAGGGCTAGTGGCCGGCGATCACCTTAGTACAGTAATGTTCAGAATAATAGTAGTGCCATGTGACTAAAAAGATTAATCCAGGTTTTGAGTATATTTCTTATTGTTACATGGGAAACAAGGTACCAGTAGATTCAGTAGATTCTCACAAATCCAACAAGACCAAGCATTCATGATATGCACACTCTTAAGGCTATGAAATTGGGCTATTAGTAAAAAAAAAAGTAGAAAAGGGGGTGTTCACAATAATAGTAGCATCTGCTGTTGACGCTACAAACTCAGAACTATTATGTTCAAACTTTTTTTTTAGCAGAACACCCCCTTTTCTACTTTTTTTTTTACTAATAGCCCAATTTCATAGCCTTAAGAGTGTGCATATCATGAATGCTTGGTCTTGTTGGATTTGTGAGAATCTACTGAATCTACTGGTACCTTGTTTCCCATGTAACAATAAGAAATATACTCAAAACCTGGATTAATCTTTTTAGTCACATAGCACTGGTCAATAACAAAAATTCATCTCAATACTTTGTAACATAATCTTTGTTGGCAGTGACAGAGGTCAAACGTTTCCTGTAAGTCTTCACCAGGTTTGCACTCACTGTAGCTGGTATTTTGGTCCATTCCTCCATGCAGATCTCCTCTAGAGCAGTGATGTTTTGAGGCTGTCGCTGGGCAACATGGACTTTCAACACCCTCAACAAATATTCTATGGGGTTGAGGTCTGGAGACTGGCTCGGCCACTCCAGGACCTTGAAATGCTTTTTACAAAGCCACTCCTTTGTTACCTGAGTGGTGTGTTTGGAATCATTGTCATGCTGGAAGACCCAGCTACGTTGCATCTTCAATGCTCTCACTGAAGGAAGGAGGTCTTGTCTTAAAATCTCACGATACATGGCCACGTTCATTCTTCCCTTAACACGGATCAGTCGTCCTGCCCCCTTTGAAGAAAAACAGCCCCAAAGCATGATGTTTCCACCCCCATGCTTCACAGTAGGTATGGTGTTCTTGGAATGCAACTCAGTATTCTTCTTCTTCCAAACACGACAAGTTGAGTTTTTACCAAAATGTTCTATTTTGGTTTCATCTGACCACATGATATTCACCCAGTCCTCTTCTGGATCATCCATATGCTCTCTGGCAAACTTCATATGGACCTGGACACGTACTGTCTTAAGCAGGGGGACACGCCTGGCACTGCAGGATTTGAGTCCCTCTCTGCGTAGCGTGTAGCCTTTGTTACTTTGGTCCCAGCTCTCTGCAGGTCATTCATCAGGTCCCTCCGTGTAGTTCTGGGATTTTTGTTCACCATTCTCATGATCATTTTGACCTCACGGGATGACATCTTGCGTGGAGCCCCAGATCGAGGGAGATTATCAATGGTCTTGTATGTCTTCCATTTTATTACATTTGCGCCCACAGTTGATTTATTCACAACAACCTGCTTGACTATTGTAGATTCACTCTTCCCAGCCTGGTGTACATCTACAATGTTCTTCCTGGTGTCCTTCGACAGCTCTTTGTTCTTGGCCGTGGTTGAGTTTGGAGTCTGACTGTATGAGGCTGTGGACAGGTGTCTTTTATACAGATAATGAGTTCCAACAGGTGCCATTAATACAGGTAACAGGTGGAGGACAGAAGAGCTTCTTAAAGAAGAAGTTACAGGTCTGTGAGAGCCAGAAATCTTTCTTGTTTGTGGGTGAGCAAATACTTATTTTCCACTATAATTTACAAATAAGTTCTTTAAAAATCCTACAATGTGATTTCCTGGATTTTTTTCTCATTTTGTCTCTCATAGTTGAAGTGTACCTATGATGAAAATTACAGACCTCTCTCATCTTTCTAAGTAGGAGAACTTGTACAATCAGAGGCTGACTAAATACTTTTTTACCCCACTGTACACACACACACACACACACACACACACACACACACACACACACACACACACACACACACACATATATATATATATATATACACACATACAGTGAGGAAAATAAGTATTTGAACACCCTGCAGTTTTGCAAGTTCTCCCACTTAGAAATCACGGAGGGATCTGAAATTTTCATCTTAGGTGCATGTCCACTGTGAGAGACATAATCTAAAAAACAGAAATCACAATGTATGATTTTTTAATAATTTATTTGTATGTTACTGCTGCAAATAAGTATTTGATCACCTACCAACCAGCAAGAATTCTGTCTCACACAGACCTGTTAATTTTTCTTTAAGAAGTCCTCCTATTCTGCACTCTTTACCTGTATTAATTGCACCTGTTTGAACTTGTTACCTGTATAAAAGACACCTGTTCACACACTCAATCAATCACACTCCAACCTGTCCACCATAGCCAAGACCAGAGAGCTGTCTAAGGACACCAGGGACAAAACTGTAGACCTGCACAAGACTGGGATGGACTACAGGACAACAGGCAAGCAGCTTGGTAGAAGACAACAACTGTTATGATTATTTATTAGAAAGTGGAAGAAACACAAGATGACTGTCAGTCTCCCTCGGTCTTGGATTCCATGCAAGATCTGACTTTGTGGGGTAAGGATGATTCTGAGAAAGCTCAGAACTACACAGGAGGACCTGGTCAGTGACCTGAAGAGAGCTGGGACCACAGTCACAAAGATTACATTAGTAACACATGATGCTGTCATGGTTTAAAATCCTGCAGGGCAGCAAGGTCCCCCTGCTCAAGCCAGCACATGTCCAGGCCCGTTTGAAGTTCACCAGTGACCATCTGGATGATCCTGAGGAGGCATGGGAGAAGGTCATGTGGTCAGATGAGACCAGAATAGAGCTTTTTGGAATCAATTCCACTTACCATGTTTAGAGGATGCGAACAACCCCAAGAAAACCATCCCAACCGTGAAGCATGGGGGCGGAAACATCATACTCTGGGGGTACTCGTCTGCAAAGGGGACAGGACGACTGCACCGTATTGAAGGGAGGATGGATGGGGTCATGTATTGCGAGATTTTGGCAAACAACCTCCTACCGACTACCAGAAATCTTAACTTCAAGCTTGATGAATTTTCAGTCGGTAGACAGTCTTGCAGATAGCCTGAATTTAGTGCTAAAAACCACACTTGATAAGACTGCGCCTCCTCTATTAAGGTCATGCCTTCCCAAGGCACAGACACCTTGGTTCAACTGTTATTTGCGTGACCTTAGGCAGAAGGCTAGAGGGCTGGAACGGAAATGGCGTAGTTCCAAACTAGAGGTGTTCCACCTTGTGTGTCGTGAAGCTATTTTAGATTATAAGCATGCTTTATTATCTATGAAGCAGGCCTATTACTCTGAATTGATAAACAAAAACAAGCATAACTCAAAGTTTTTGTTTGATACGGTGGCATTTCTTATTCGGGGACAGCCACCTGTTGGTCATTCTCCCTTTTCAGCACAGGACTTTCTGGACTATCTCGAAAAGAAAATAGAAGATATTAGGTTGAGCACATCTCACCATACTTTGGTTCAGTCACTGTATCCAGCTACTGAGCTGGGGACTACTACCTAGGTGCTACCTAGATTCACAGAATTTAATAGTATTTCACGAGGTGTGCTGACGAAACTCGTGATGTCTACTAAAAACACAACTTGTTCATTTGATCCTATACCAACAAAATTGTTTAAGGATCTTTGGCCCATTCTTGGGCCGACTGTGTTGGAAATTGTTAACCTTTCACTAAACTATGGATCTGTTCCAAATTGTTTTAAATCTGCAGTGGTTAAACCACTACTCAAGAAATCTAATCTTGATCCTGGTGTACTGAAAAATTATAGGCCGATATCAAATCTATCATTCTGCTCTAAAATTCTGGAAAAGGTGGTTTCAAGGCAGCTTGTGGACTATCTTACTGAGAATGACCTTTTTGAGCCACTGCAGTCTGCTTTTAGAAAACATCAAGAAACAGCACTTATTAAAGTAGTTAATGATCTTCTGCGAGCAATGGACTCGGCTACTACTACAGTATTGGTGTTGCTGGATCTCAGTGCTGCGTCTGACACCGTTGATCACCATATTCTACTTGACAGGCTAGAAAACTGTTTCGGGATTACTGGAACTGCTCTTGCGTGGTTGACGTCTTATCTGTCTGGTCATTCCCACTGTGTTTTGTGCAATGACACTACCTCTGATTTCCGTTCTGGGTCCCCTGCTTTTTTCCCTGTATATGGCACCCCTTGGGAAGATTTTGCGGCGTTTTGGGGTTGCTTTTCATTGCTATGCTGATGACACTCAGTTGTATATACCGATAGCTGCTGGAAATCCTGTCCACATAAAATCTTTACAGGACTGTCTCGCAGCAGTGAGAAGTTGGATGTCTAGCAACTTTCTACTTTTGAACTCTGATAAGACTGAAATGATGGTTCTTGGTCCAGCAAGACATCAGCATCAATTTGATCAGCTAGTGCTTAGCCTAGGTTCATGTGTTATACATCATACTGACCAAGTGAGGAACCTTGGGGTAATTTTTGATCCTACGTTGTCTTTTGACCTCCACATTAGGGACATTACGAGGACTGCTTTCTTCCATCTAAGAAATATAGCAAAGATTCATCCCATCCTGTCTATGGCTGATGCTGAGACTCTGATTCATGCTTTTGTTTCTTCTAGATTGGACTACTGTAATGCTTTGTTTTCTGGTTTACCACAGTCCAGCATCAGGGGTCTTCAACTAGTTCAAAATGCTGCTGCCAGACTTCTGACATGAAGCAGAAGGTTGACTATATGACGTCGGTTCTGGCATCCCTTCACTGGCTTCCGGTCTCTCTGAGATCGGGTTTTAAGGTGTTATTATTGGCCTATAAAATTGTTCACGGACTGGCACCCCCTTATCTGGCCGGCCTGGTTGAGTCCTATGTGCCGACTAGGGCTCTACGTTCACAGGGTGCAGGACTATTGTGTGTCCAGAGGGTGAAGAAAAAGTCAGCGGGCTACAGAGCTTTCTATCACTGCACCCCAGCTCTGGGGAATGATCTGCCTGCGCAGATATGACAGTCGGACTCTGTGGAAACTTTTAAAGCCAGGCTGAAGACACATTTGTTCTCCCTGTTTTATCATTAGTATTTTATATGATTGTGTCTTTTTTTATTCCTTTTATTTTATTTCTTTTACCTTTTTATGGTTAAATTTTTTTTTATTGTGTTTTAATCTTATTTCATTTTATTCTGCTTTTAAATGATGTTTGTGAAGCACCTTGAGGCAATTAGTAGTGATTTGGCGCTATATAAATTATTATTATTATTAAATTATTCCCACAGTAAGAGCATTGAAGATGGGTCGTGGCTGGGTCTTCCAGCATGACAATGACCCCAAACACACAGCCAGGGGAACTAAAGAGGGGCTCCGTAAGAAGCATTTCAAAGTCCTGGAGTGGCCTGGCCAGTCTCCAGACCTGAACTCAATAGAAAATCTTTGGAAGGAGCTAAAACTCCAAACCTGAAAGATCTAGAGAAGATCTGTATGGAGGACTGGACCAAAATCCCTGCTGCAGTGTGTGAAAACCTGATGAAAAACTACAGGAAACATTTGATCTCTGTAATTGCAAACAAATGCTACTGTACCAAATATTAACACTGATTTTCACAGGTGTTCAAATACTTATTTGCAGCAGAAACATACAAATAAATTATTAAAAAATCATAGATTGTGATTGCAGGATTTTTTTTTTTTTAGATTATGTCTCTCACAGTGGACATGCACCTAAGATGAAAATTTCAGACCCCTCCATGATTTCTAAGTGGGAGAACTTGCAAAACCGCAGGCTGTTCAAATACTTATTTTCTTCACTGTAAAACAAACACAATAACAACAATATATATATATATATATATATATATATATATATATATATATATATATATATATATATATATATATACACATACATACATACGAGGTCTATTAGAAAAGTATCCGACCTTATTATTTTTTTCAAAAACCTAATGGATTTGAATCACGTGTGATTGCATCAGATAAGCTTGAACCCTCATGCGCATGCGTGAGTTTTTCCACGCCTGTCGGTTGCGTCATTCGCCTGTGAGCAGGCTTTGAGTGAGGAGTGGTCCACCCCCTCGGCGGATTTTCATTGTCAGGAAATGGCGGAATGATTTGGGCTTTTTTTCCCATCAGAATTTTTTCAGAAACTGTTAGAGCCTGGCAGCTGGAAACCATTAGAAAAATCTATCTGGCTTTCGGTGAAAATGTTTCGGGCTTGGTAGAGAATAAGGAGTGTTACTGTCGCTTTAAGGACGGCCCCCAGCGGCTGTGGGGCGCGCCGCGCTCCGAAGTCGCCATCGACAGGCTGAACGACCATTTCATTTCTAAACGGATGGCTGTCTGGATCCGTGACCATCGTGTGCCATTTCTCTGGTTATCACAAGAGCTGGACATCAACCATTTTCCGGCAGATTTCACTTTTAACAAGAGATTTTGTCATGGAAAGCCGCGCTGAGGCTTCGGGCGTCACGATGGATTAGCTACTGGAGCGAGACAAAACCACCTCCGTTTTGGTCTCACAGGACGGCTTTGAGATGGCGTTCAGAAAGCTGTCGGTGGTTTTTCCATCGAATGATTATCCAAGAAATTGTGGATGTGTCTGGACATGCCAGAACATGTCCCGTGAGGCTTCATCACGGCGTTGCTTTGCGCCATGCGGCACCGCCGCGACGCGCGGAATTCCTCAGCACGTCTGTCTCAATGTGCCGAAAAAGTGCTGATGTACACGTCTTTTTACAATTCCTGTGCTAGTCAGACGACATCCCGGATAAAACACAGCGTCCAGTTTGGAAATGAACGGCACATTCCACTGTTACAGGAGTTTTTGTCATAGAAAGAGGAGCGGAGGCTTCGCGCAGTGCCGCATGGCGCAAAGCAACGCCGTGATGAAGCCTCACGGGACATGTTCTGGCATGTCCAGGCACATCCACAATTTCTCGGATAATCACTCGATGGAAAAACCACCGACAGCTGTCTGAACGCCATCTCAAAGCCGTCCTGTGAGACCAAAACGGAGGTGGTTTTGTCTCGCTCCAGTAGCGAATCCATCGTGAAATTTTTCTAATGGTTTCCAGCTGCCAGTCTCTAACAGTTTCTGAAAAAATTGTGATGGAAAAAAAGCCCAAATCATTCCGCCATTTCCTGGCAATGAAACAACGACGAGGGGGCTGGACCACTCCTCACTCAAAGCCTACTCACAGGCGAATGACGCAACCGACAGGCGTGGAAAAACTCACGCATGCGCACGAGGGTTCAATCTTGTCTGACGCAATCACACGTGATTCAAATCCATATGGTTTTTGAAAAAAATAATAAGGTCGGATACTTTTCTAATAGACCTCGTAGAAAAGTATCCGACCTTTTTATTTTATGCAAAAAATATATGGATTTGATTCATATGTTTTTATATCAGCCAAGCTTGAACCTTCGTGCGCATGCGTGAGTTTTTTCATGCCTGTCGGTTGCGTCATTCGCCTGTGGGCAGGCTTTGAGTGAGCACTGGTCCACCCCTCTCATCGTTTTTTCATTGCGAGGAAATGGCGGAATGATTTGGGCTTTGTTCCATCAGAATTTTTTCAGAAACTGTTAGAGACAGGCAGCTGGAAACCATTAGAAAAATTTACCTGGCTTTCGGTGAAAATTTTATGGGTTTCACAGAGATTAAGGAGTGTTACTACCACTTTAAGGACGGCCCACAATGGCGCACGGCGCGCCGCGCTCTGAGCCGCGATCGACAGACAGAAACCACCAGATCATTTCTAAACGGATGGCTGTGTGGATCCGGGACCATCGTGTGCAATTTCTCTGGTTATCACAAGAGCTGGACATCAGCCATTTTCGGGCAGATTTCACTTTTAACAAGAGATTTTGTCATGGAAAGCCGCGAGGAGGCTTCGCGTGTCACAACTGATTCGCTGATGGAGCGAGACAAAGAACACCTCCGTTTGAAGTGTCAGAGGACAAGTTGGGACATGCCCAGCTCTCCACAATTTCTCTTATACTCAATCGACTGGTAAGCCACTGAAAGCCGAGATAGGCATGTCCCATTGTGGGCCGTCCTTAAAGTGGTAGTAACACTCCTTAATCTCTGTGAAGCCCATAAAATTTTCACCGAAAGCCATCTGAATTTTCCCAATGGTTTCCAGCTGCCTGTCTGTAACAGTTTCTGAAAAAATTCTGATGGAAAAAAAGCCCAAATCATTCCGCTATTTCCTCGCAATGAAAAAACGGTGGACCAGTGCTCACTCAAAGCCTGCCCACAGGCGAATGATGCAACCGACAGGCGTGAAAAACCTCACGCATGCGCACGAAGGTTCAAGCTTGGCTGACGTAAAAACATATGAATCAAATCCATATATTTTTTGCATAAAATAAAAAGGTCGGATACTTTTCTCACAGACATATTTATATATATATATATATATATATATATATATATATATTCTCCCACACATTCTCCCACTCCTCCATACACTCCTCCATACAGATCTTCTCTAGATCTTTCAGGTTTGGAGTTTCAGCTCCCTCCAAAGATTTTCTATTGAGTTCAGGTCTGGAGACTGGCCAGGCCACTCCAGGACCTTGAAATGCTTCTTACAGAGCCCCTCCTTAGTTGCCCTGGCTGTGTGTTTGGGGTCATTGTCATGCTGGAAGACCCAGCCAAGACCCATCTTCAATGCTCTTACTGAGGGAAGGAGGTTGTTTGCCAAAATCTCACAATACATGACCCCATCCATCCTCCCTTCAATACGGCGCAGTCGTCCTGTCCCCTTTGCAGAAGAGCACCCCCAGAGTATGATGTTTCCACCCCCATGCTTCACGGTTGGGATGGTTTTCTTGGGGTTGTTCTCATCCTCTAAACATGGTAAGTGGAGTTGATTCCAAAAAGCTCTATTCTGGTCTCATCTGACCACATGACCTTCTCCCATGCCTCCTCTGGATCGTCCAGATGGTCACTGGTGAACTTCAAACGGGCCTGGACATGTGCTGGCTTGAGCAGGGGGACCTTGCTGCCCTGCAGGATTTTAAACCATGACAGCATCATGTGTTACTAATGTAATCTTTGTGACTGTGGTTCCAGCTCTCTTCAGGTCATTGACCAGGTCCTCCTGTGTAGTTCTGAGCTTTCTCAGAATCATCCTTACCCCACAAAGTGAGATCTTGCATGGAATCCCAGACCGAGGGAGATTAACAGTCATCTTTTGTTTTTCCACTTTCTAATAAATAATTATAACAGTTGTTGTCTTCTACCAAGCTGCTTGCCTGTTGTCCTGTAGTCCATCCCAGCCTTGTGCAGGTCTACAGTTTTGTCCCTGGTGTCTTTTATACAGGTAACAAGTGAAACAGGTGCAATTAATACAGGTAAAGAGTGCAGAGTAAGAGGGCGTCTTAAAGAAACATTAATAGGTCTGTGAGAGACAGAATTCTTACTGGTTGGTAGGGGGTCAAATACTTATTTTCCCCACTGTACATATGATTGTAAACATATGAATAAAGTACAGTTTAAAAAGTGGATGTAAAAAATGGAATAGGGTAGTGATTGAACACTGGGGGCACTGTCTGTTCTTCCTGAAGTCCATGATGAGTTCTTCTGTCTTATGAACATTCAGGGCCAGGTTGTTCTCTGAGCACCAGAGTAACAGTTTCTCCACCTCGACCCTGCACGCTGTCCGTCCCCGTCACAGATGAGTCCAACCCCTGTGGTATAATCTGCATTTTTTTTTTTTTCCAAATTCTTTGTTTATTTGGAGAAGCAAATGTTAAAACGCATCCCTTTCGGGTACAATAGAATGACCACACCTCGATTGGGGTAAGGAAAAAGAAAATGTATTGCTAATCCAGGTTTTTGTATCATGGAAAAAATTATAATAATAAAGAAAGAAAACAAACAAACAAACAAACAAAAAAAAATCAATAGAACAGGTTAGCGGGAGGAGGAGGCTTACCACAGTCATCCCTGCATCAGGGAAAGGACACTTCTGAGTGTGCAAGTTAACAACTGAACTGGAATGGATGTTTACATAATGCACACAATCTCACTAAACGGCTTTCCTTCAATTTACAGTGAGAACAGGTTTTACATATTCTGTCCATTTGGACTAAATCCTGAAAAAAGATTCCTTTTGGCCCTTCATTGAAAATGTCAACCTCCCCAGAATGTAAATGCTCTGAACAATTTCAACCCATTGTTCAACTGTGGGTGCTTCTGCTTTTAACCACTTAGCTAGTGATCATCTTTTTGCTTGCTGCCAACAGATTCCTGTCTTTCAGACTCCAGCTGTCCAATGGTATGTCTCCAAAGCACAGGGCTTCACAGCTGCTAGGAATGTCTTTGTCAGAACGTGTGGGAGCCCGTCTGCCATGGTGGCTGGACCCGCAATGCAAACTCCTAGACTAGGCTTAGGTGTGGGAGAAAACATGGTCTTTATTCCAGGCTCTGGTTCGGTACACATGTGATCAAGCAGCGGAGGAGAGGTACAATCAGGATCAGGCAAAAACGCAGTCATGGTTGCGTAGGGGTCAGAGGCACGAGCAAACACAGACATCCGGGATGAGGCAAGAGGCATGGTCGAGGAAAACAGAGCAGAGGTACGATACACAGCAAGGCAAAAATCAGGACTGACAAAGTGAGCTGGAATGTGTACGAGACAACAAACTGGCACTGGTGTGGTGACTGGGAGGAGATTAAATAAGTAGGGGTTAACAAGGTGCATAAGAGAAGGATCTAGAAAGGGGGCGCAGTTTATGGACAAAGAGTATGGATGGGGCAAGATTGGGAGGAAAGGAGTGTGCAAACTGGAGTGAAGTAATAGACAAAGGCGCGTGAGCTGGTGCAAGAGTGGGAGTGAAAGGAAACACAAAGCAGACAGAGGCAAAGTGAGGGAAACAACATGATGGCAGGTACAAGGGGTGGAGTGAACATAATTAACAGGGCATGAGGGCTAACAGGGAAACAATGAACAGGCTAAACATACGACAGAATAAAATAGAACAGAACAGGAAATCAATACTAGAGCAAAAACTAACCAGGAACAGACTAAGAAATCGAAACCCGATATAAAAGTACAACCGAAACGAAAACAGCAAAAATAAGCAGATGATAACTGAAAGATAAACAATGAAAACACAGACTGGCTGAACAAAACAAGAATGGAACTGAAACATGGGTGAAATATAAAAGTAACAAAGAAAGAAAGTGACAAAGCAAAAATAGAACATAGAATAAACACATGATGAAAATAACAACTAATAAAACAAAGCTGGGTCAGATGAAGATGCACTAAAGGAGCCTTGATCAGGGCGGGGCATGACAGTCTTTGGGAAAGATGTTCTTTAGGTGCTCACCAAGCTGCACCCAGAAGGGTCTGATCACTTGACAACTCCAAAAAATATTTCAATTTCAATTTATTTTCATTTATATAGCACCAAATCACAACAGAGTTGCCTCAAGGCGCTTCACACAAGTAAGGTTTAACCTTACTAACCCCCAGAGTAACAGTGGTCAGGAAAACCTCCCTCTGAGGAAGAAACCTCAAGCAGACCAGACTCAAAGGGGTAACCCTCTGCTTGGGCCATGATACAGACATAAATTACAGAACAATTCACAAAACAAATATACAAGAAATGCTGTTGGTGCACAGGACAGGAGGGTCTCCAACACAAATACCACACCCACCTCTGGATGGAGCTGCACCTTAAACAGAATCAGGCATCAGAAAGACAAAAAACACTGTATAATTTGTTAGGATTAAACAACAAGAAAAACAGAAGAAATACTAAGTTGATCGCCGGCCACTATCCCTAAACTTCACTAAAAGACCCAGAATTTAGGTAGATGAGTTGAGGCCGCGACCCGCTCCAATTACTAATAAAATGACTTGAAAATCTCCACAGAATCTGACTGTTTTATTGATGCAGGGAGATCATTCCACAGAACAGGGGCACGATAAGAGAAAGCTCTGTGACTCACAGACTTCTTACTCACCTTAGGGACACAAAGTAATCCTGCACCCTGAGAACGCAAAGCCCGGGCCGGTACGTAGGGTTTATTTAGGTCAGCTATGTAGGGAGGTGCCAGTCCATGAACAATTTTATAGGTTAGTAGCAGAACCTTAAAACTGATCTCACTGGGACAAGAAGCCAGTGAAGAGACGCCTAAATGGGTGTAATGTGGTCGAACTTTCTGGTTCCTGTCAAAAGTCTGGCTGCAGGATTTTGAACCAGTTGGAGACCCCTAATGCTGGACTGCAGTAAACCAGAAAATAGAACATTGCAGTAGTCCAATCTAGAAGAGACAAACACATGGATCAGGGTCTCAGTATCAGCCATAGACAGGATGGGACAATATTTCGCAGGTGGAAGAAAACAGTCCTCATAATATCTCTAATGTGGAGGTCAAAGGACAATGTAGGGTCAAAAATTACCCCAAAGTTCCTCATTTTGTCAGTGTGATGTATGACACACGAGCCTAGGCTGAGCGTTAACTGGTCAAATTGATGCTGATGTCTCACTGGACAAAGAACCATCATTTCAGTCTTATCACAGTTTAAAAGTAGGAGGTTTCTAGACATCCAACTTCTCACTGATGCAAGGCGATCTTCTAAGGATTTTATGTGAACGAGATTACCAGCAGTTATGAAAACGATTTGCATTATTTGTGCCACAAAGTCTCCAGCAGGTGTCTCCATTATCCTGATATTTTTTCTGGGCAGGACTTACAAACAGTTCCAACAGAACTCCCTCCGTGTGTTGGAGCTTGAGGTCATCCATCGCAATCTGTGTATCTTTTCCCACCTTTCAACTGAAATAGAGAGATTTCCTTCTTTCTCCTACTTAAGCCTTATGTAATCTGTGTCACACCATTTAAATAATTGAATACCATTATATAGCCAAGAAACAACTTCAGTGCATGAATCTGATTTCAACACAGACAGAAAGACAATGAAAAATCCTGAGTCAACTGTTTCCTGGGTTTGTCATAGATTTTGATCAAAATAGGTTCTAACCTGCAGGTATCTGTAGAAATCATCATTTTCCAACCCATAAGACCTCTGCAGTTCCTCAAAACTCTGGAACACCTCTCCTTCGATAAATGTACAGGTGTTGGTCATAAAATTAGAATATCATGAAAAAGTTGATTTATTTCAGTAATTCCATTCAAAAAGTGAAACTTGTATATTATATTCATTCATTCCACAGACTGATATATTTCAAGTGTTTATTTCTTTGAATTTTGATAATTATAACTGACAACTAATGAAAACCCCAAATTCAGTATCTCAGAAAATGAGAATCTTGTGAAAAGGTTGAATATTGAAGACACCTGGTGTCAGACTCTAATCAGCTGATTAACTCCAAACACCTGCAAAGGTCTTTAACTGGTCTCTCAGTCTGGTTCTGTGGGCTACACAGTCATGGTGCAGACTGCTGACTTGATGTCTTGTCTGGACTAAAGACAAAAAGGACTCTGGACTGCTGCTGAGTGCTCCAAAGTTATGTTCTCTGATCATTTCCTTTGGAACTCAAGGTCCCAGAGTCTGGAGGAAGAAAGAAGAGGCACAGAATCCACGTTGCTTGAGGTCCAGTGTAAAGTTTCCACAGTCAGTGATGGTTTGGGTGCCGTGTCATCTGCTGGTGTCGGTCCACTGTGTTTTCTGAGGTCCAAGATCAATGTGGCCGTCTATCAGGAAGTTGTAGAGCACTTCATGCTTCATGCTGCTGACCAACTTTGTGGAGATGCAGATTTCATTTTCCTACAGGACTTGGCACCTGCACACAGTGCCAAAGCTACCAGTACCTGGTTTAAGGACCATGGTATTCCTGTACTTAATTGGCCAGCAAACTCACCTGACCTTTAACCCCGTAGAAAATCTATGGGGTATTGTGAAGAGGAAGATGCCACATGCCAGACCCAACAATGCAGAAGAGCTGAAGGCCACCATCAGAGCAGCCTGGGCTCTCGTACCACCTGAGCAGTGCCACAGACTGATCGACTCCGTGCACAGTATTGATTACGGGGGGTCGGGGGGGGGGGGCGCTTTAAAAGAACAAGTCAAATTTTGCATGCGCACTGAGAAACTTGAAACTGGCTTATTCACATTTAAACGGTAAAATGCTCTCACTCGTAAAACAAACGTAGTGCACTGCAAGTAAACGTCATCAAAGCCATTTAAAGATCTCAATCGTGAGTCACCTTTTTGTGGATTAAAGTTACTAACCAGGACTTTGGTGCGATCAATAAACGAGGCTCGTCCACTGTGTCCCACCGGAGTTTTTATTCGTTCCTCATTAACGTGGCTTTTCTGAGGAGCAGCCAACCCTCAGACCCAGACTGGATCATTAATATCTGACACTTCACCACTTCATCAACTGAAGTTAAAGATAATGTCCTCCCTTATGTGAAACGTGACTCCTTCCTTCAAATGCGCGCGGTGTTACGGGTGTCACGTGGGCTCACCGACAAGCTGAAGTTACAGCCCCTCGTGTAAAAAAGGAGAGAAGAAAAAAAATATATATATATAAATCCTTCATGTGTGGTTTTTGTGTAACTTCACTGATTAAGCACTTTTCTTCCAAGTGACTCATTCTCTGCTGGTGCCACCGTCTGTTAGCAGCTGGGTGCAGGTCCGACAGATAAAGAAACTCTACCTTCATGTGTAATTTAAGCAGCTCTGCTCCCACTTCCTCCATATTTTGAGTCGTCTCCTCATTTTTTTCCAGCCGCTCCTCTACTTCATTAATTCTTGCATTCATTTTACTAATTTCCTCCTTAAATGTCGTTAGTTGTTCCTTGTTTTCTTTGCAGAATTCTCTCAGTTCTTCTAGCAACACCTCTAAGTTAGCCATCTTTTCTGTTAGCTTGTTGCTACTTAGCATTTGCTTGAACTGTCGTCTCTGTAACTAACTCTGTCCTTTATTTTACAGAGTGTTAAATAGTAGTAAGGGCTTCGTTCTCTGTCTTACCCCTTCTTAAGGCTTTTCGTGGTGTTATACTACTCGGATGAATGGGAGTATTTCTGTAATTTCTCTGGTTACCGAGCTGTCATCACTACGATCTTCCGACCGGAAGTCCTCCTCTACATATTTTATGATGTGGTTGGTTGGACTGACAGGTCGAAGCTGGCACAGAGAGGTTGGAGAGTTTTTGGTGGAGAATGTTGGTGATGATGGTGTTTAACAGATGGAGAACCAAAAACCCCTTCACTAAAACATCACGTAAGCCCTGATGACCCAGACATGCACGACTGGACAGACCCCGACAGCATGGACCAGCTGCTCTGACGCAATGAGGTTCAGTTACTTCAACCCAAGTTTAACAACCCATTTCAAGTTCAAAGAAGGAGAGACCTGGTTTTGACGGTGGTGGAGTCAAGTCCTGTTGAGTTTAACCAGCATCATCACATCAGTCTGAATGATGAGTAACTGTTGATTTGTGGTGACAATTTTCTCAAAGAAGAAGAGCAGATTCGAACAAGAGGCAAGATGAACTGTACGTGTGCTTTGTTTACGCACCTTCGCGACCTGTGGACCATCAGCGTTTTCATCTTCTGCATCTGCATCCTGATGGGCAATTTTTATTGCCGTTTCCAAGACACCGATGAAGCTTTGCTGTTGAACCTGCTCTGAGCCCTGGAGCGGTGGACAGCCTTGAGAAACAACACATCCGTTACACAATTACACAGAAAACTCAGACACAGTGCTGACACACAGCAAAACTCAAAGTTACCTGGTGGCACCGGCAGTTCTGACAAGCTAATGGGTCGGCCAGCCTTATGAGCTTTAATGGCATCCTGGTATTGCTGTTAAGCAAAGAAAAGCCAATCAATATTCTGACATCAGCTGCAGGTAGCGTCCCTGACGTCACGCACCCACGCCCACTGCTGATGGCTGCATCAGATTCAGACTGTCGGAAAGTTGTGGAAAAGCTGCATACAAAAGCAAAACAGTGAGTTTGAAATGCAGAGGCAGAGAGCGAGAACGAGACCGAGAGTGAGATCGAGAGACAGAGAGTGATACAGAGTGAGAGACAGAGACAGACAGACAGAGACCACCTGGGCTGCAGGACAGGTGTTGAATGAAGCCAAATGAAACAGCAAAAATTCTGGCTGCTGCTAAGTTTCAGAGATCACCTGCAGACACGTGACGGTGCAGGAACGTGAGCAGCAGACACCCCTCTGCACACTTATTCAGACTCACACTCGGGGCCTGAGGTGACACGAGGGTTTTTGTGACCTCTGGCGTTGTTCCCATAAGCTTTAAACATGCAGTAGTACAACCTCTGTTGAAGAAGTCTGGCCTTAAAAGCACCATTTTAGCAAATTTCAGGCCCATCTCTAAGCTGCCATTTGTCTCTAAAATCCTGGCAAGAACTGTCTATGCACAACTAAAAACACTCCTCGAGGAACACAGCATCATGAAGGTTTTTCAGTCTGGTTTTAAAGTGTCCCTGCCACGTTATGACGTTTTTACATATTCTTGAAGAATAAAAAAAAGCTTTTTCCACATGTTGTCTTTGGTTTTTTTACCATAAAATTACACTGAACAAGTATTTAGATGTTTCGTTACCCATCTGAGAATTTGAATTTTCCGCCTCCGAGTTGACCTACTTTTCCGCAGAGACGGATGTGACGTCATTCGAGTAGATGTCTCGCAGCGCTGCTGTTTACCAATACGGCAGACATGGACAGCGAAGGCATAGTGCGCAATTACAGCGAAGATTTAAGTGACATATCGATTGTTTTTGAAGATGAGGAAGTTTCTGATGAAGATATTAACAGCGTAAATAATGAGCGGCTCCAAACCGTGTATGTTCCAGCCAAACGCGACAGAGGATGGAGCGCAGCTGTCAGCTGACAGCAGCAGCGCTGAGGAGGACGATATAAGCTGCTGAATGGTTTGTTCACTCACCACTTTCTTATAAATGATCATTTATTCCTGGCACGGTGTGTTTGTGTATGAAAAAATAATTTCAGCAGCACAGTGTGCTTAAATTCAGGAGTTTGTTCTAAAATCACTGAAAAAGTTTCTGTACATTCTGTATATATTTAATCATTTATAAGTCAGTTTCTTGTGATAGCTCATTCTTCACTTTTTATTCAAAGCTGATGATTGCAAATCTTTATCTGAAAAGCTGTCGACCCAAATGGGATGAGAAAAAAAGATTTCTAAATAAAAGAAAATTTTATTTCTATATCTGTTGTCAAATTTTATCAGGATAATATTGTAGAAAAATGTTTATGCTAAATGGAGACTTTCCTGTCTAAAATACACATACAGAACATCTGTAATCATAAATTGTATCACATCTAATCTACTTTGAATGAACAGACGTCTGAACAAAAAACAGGCTGTTCAGTTTACATGCATATGTATATTTGGAAAACACAAAAATGTCAATGTTCTGTTTTTTTCAGGTGTTCATGTGAACACAGTCAGCCGATGCCACTCGTGATCGAGTCTCCTCATATCAGGATCAGCTTTGCAGGTAAGTTGTCTGTTATCTCAGTAACACCCTAACTTTCAAACAGCATTTTGTTATGTATATAAGCAATGTTTTTATTAATTTTAACTTCTGTTTTTGGACTTTGGTGGCAACCCTTCATTTGAATGAAAATGCGGGGAGACAACAAAAGCAGACAAAGCAAGAGAGACCAAGGTTCAGAATATACTTTCCTTAGTGGAAAAGAGGAGGATTCACAGTGAGAAAGTTAGCCACAGATCCAACATGTGATATGTGAAAAATTAAAAAAAGAAAAAAAAACAAACATTATTTGTATATTTTATATAGCATGATAAAATGAATAAAAATACAATTTCACGTTTCACATTGTTTCATTCAAATGGGAAGTGTTTTACAATTTGTTAAAAAACATTTTATTCAGTCTATGTGAGCGACAACAAAAGAGGTTCTTCAGATCTACAAAACACCAAACCGAGCAGAAATCCCCACCAATGATCCTCCTCCACTGAACAGCCAACGTGAACGGACAAAGCTGAAGCTGATGCTGCCAAGCGGACCAGGTACCACCGCTGAGCCCGACCCCTCACTCCAGAGCAGGAAACTGGAACCCAGTGTAGTCAGATGATGGTGATGGAAAAGTCCTCCTTATTTTGAATACAACACAAGCTGGTAGTGGCAACCTTCTGTGCCTTCCCAAGTGTCCCCAGCACAACCGCACAAATTGCCAACATGTGATATGACGATACTTTCTGCAACAAAAAATAGCATGGATTGACGTTCAAAACAACAGTTCATTCTTTTTGTATTTGAATATTTTTTACTTTTTTCTATAAACCATGTAAATGAAACTTTCTATTTCATGTGCTGACTCGTACTGTGGAGCATCATGTGGGCATAGTGTGCCACTCTGAGGGCATCTGCATCCAAACACACAATCGAGAAACTAGCCAGCTGTGTGACACATTGAGGATTTTCACCACCACGTTGCATCTCTGTCAGGACTGCAGAAATTTCCCTGCGACAGCGAGACTCGATCACGAGTGGCATCGGCTGACTGTGTTCACATGAGCACCTAAAAAAGAAAAGAGATCATTGACATTTTTGTGTTTTCCAAATACACATATGCATGTAAACTGAACAGCCTGTTTTTTGTTCAGACGTCTGTTCATTCAAAGTAGATTAGATGTGATACAATTTATGATTACAGATGTTCTGTATGTGTATTTTAGACAGGTAAGTCTCCATTTAGCATAAACATTTTTCTACAATATTATCCTGATAAAATTTGACAACAGATATAGAAGTAAAATTTTCTTTTATTTAGAAATCTTTTTTTCCCATCCCATGTGGGTCTACAGCTTTTCAGATAAAGATTTGCAATAATTTGCTTTGAATAAAAAGTGAAGAATTAGCAATCACAAGAAACTGACTTATAAATGATTAAATATATACAGAATGTACAGAAACCTTATTTTCAGTGATTTTAGAACAAACTCCTGAATTTAAGCACGCTGTGCTGCTGAAATATTTTTTTCATACACAAACACACCATGCCAGGAATAAATGATCATTTATAAGAAAGTGGTGAGTGAACAAACCATTCAGCAGCTTATATCATCCTCCTCAGTGCTGTTGCTGTCAGCTGTCGCGTTCGGCTGGAACATACACGGTTTGGAGCCGCTCATTATTTACACCATTAATATCTTCATCAGAAACTTCCTCATCTTCTTCAAAAACAATCGATATGTCACTTAAATCTTCGCTATAATTGCACACTATGCCTTCGCTGTCTGTGTCTACCGTGTTGGTAAACAGAGCGGTGCTGCGAGACATCTACTCGAATGACGTCACATCCATCGCAGCAAAAAAGTAGGTCAACTCGGAGGTGGAAAATTCAAAATCTCAGATGGGCAACGAAACGTCTAAATACTTGTTCAGTGTAATTTATGGTAAAAAAAAACAAACAAAGACAACATGTGGAAAAAACTTTTTTATTCAAGAATATGTAAAAACGTCATAGCGTGGCAGGGACACTTTAAGACGTTGCATAGCACTGAGATTTTAAAATGCCCCTTTAAAATTTTTAATGATATTATAATGGCAAATGATAGTGACAACTATGTTGTTTTTGTCCTGCTTGTCTTGACCGCTGCCTTTTACTTTGTAGACCACAGCATCTTGTTACTTCATCTGCAGCAGCTAGTGGGCATTAGTGGAAGCGCCCTGGACTGGTTCAGTCCTACTTAGCAGACATGACTATGTGCGTTGGCCTTGCGGTTTGTGAATCCTCCTCCACTCCGCTTTTACACGGGGTACCACAGGGTTCTATTTTAGGACCCCTGCTTTTCTCCCTGTAGATGCTTACCTGAGGCTCTATCCTCAGAAAACATGGTGTCGCTTTTCATTGCTATGCTGATGATAGCCAGATATATGTGCCCCTGAGAAAAAGTGATGCCTTCAGACAGTAGAGCAGATAGAAATGAATCCATGGAGGCTAGGTGGACTCCAGGAGCGGGACTGGAGATGATCCCACTCTCACTCCAGAATTAAGTCAGGTCATTATAAATAGCTGTATTATAGTAGGTGTTTAAGACCTGGTCTTGTCATCTGGTCGGCATCTCGCCCTGTTGCACAGTGGAGACATCATTGGAGCACTTCCTGCACAGCTCCTGATGACACTGGGTTGGAGCGTCGACAAGGATGGCAAGACAGAAAACCCAGAGTGGATTTCAGCGTCCTGTGGACTTTCTCAAAATCACCTCCCTCCACCATCTATAAAGTTGAACCGTTTAATGCCCAGTCACTTGCAAATAAAGCGGCCCTGATTCATAGCCACATTTTGGACTCTCTGATTGACTTGATGTGCCTTATTGAGACCTGGCATAAGCCAGAGGAGTATATAGCGCTTAACAAGGCTTGTCTGGCGGTGTATGTATACGTGGAGAAGGCATGAACTTCAGGACGCGGGGGAGGTGTGGCTATCATTCACCCCACGATCTCCAATTGGCTCCTGTTCCTGTGCCAACAGTGTTCACTTTTGAATGCCTGGCACTCAGATGTGGTCATCCAATCATAACAGCAATTCTCCTTGTATACAGACCACCAAAACCGCACCCTAGTTTCATCACAGAAATATATGACATGCTTATGGTCCTCTGTACGACCTTTTCAAATGTTACTATTTTGGGAGACTTTAACATACATGTGGATTCCCCTTTTTCCCCCCTGGGAGTTGAATTCCTCCAAATGTCAGACTGTCTTGGTCTGAAGCAGCACATTGGGGTTCCCAGATATACGAGGTCTATTAGAAAAGTATCCGACCTTATTATTTTTTTCAAAAACCATATGGATTTGAATCACGTGTGATTACATCAGACATGCTTGAACCCTCGTGGGCATGCGAGAGTTTTTTCACGCCTGTCGGTTACGTCATTCGCCTGTGGGCAGTCTTTGAGTGAGGAGTCGTCCACCCGCTCGTCGATTTTTTTCATTGTTTAGGAATGGCTCAGAGACTGTTGCTTTGTTTGATAAAAATTTTTTTCAAAACTGTAAGGCACAACTGAGTGGACACCATTCAATAAATTCAGCTGGTTTTTGGTAAAAAATTTTAACGGCTGATGAGAGATTTTGGTCTGGTAGTGTCACCGTAAGGACGGCCCACGGCGCCTGACGGCGATCTGCGCTTCGAGGCGGCAGCGTCTCGCCGTTTCAAGTTGAAAACTTCCACATTTCAGGCTCTGTTGACGCAGTAAGTCGTCAGAGAACAGAGAACTTTCAGAAGAAGTCGGCATGAGGAGTTTATTCGGACATTCCATTGTTAACGCTCATTTTGTAATGAAAGAACGTGCGGGCAGAGTCGCATGTCGGGCTGGACCCGACCGCGGGGGGTCGCGGCAGGAAAAACACCTCCGTTGGAAATCTTAACGGGCAAGTTGGAACATGCCCAAGCTGTTAAACAATTTCTCAGTTACTCACTTGTTGAAAGCCATTAAAAGCCGCCTGAATTCTACAAATGGTTTTCAACACGGAGGTGTTTTTCCTGTCGCAGCGCACACAGATTTGCCGAGTCGTCACGGAAACGACTCGGCGAATTTGCGCGTACGTTTTTCATTAAAAAAAATGTCCTTAAACAGTGGAATGTCCGCATAAATTCCTCATGCCGGCCTCTTCTGAATCTTCTCTGTTCTCTCACGATGTCCTGGGTGAATTAAGCCTTAAATTAGGATGTTTTAAGCTCGAAACAGGCCGACGACAGCGCCTGGAAGCGCTGCATGACGTCCCGCTCCGTGGGAAGTCCTTACACCGACAGAAACACCCCATAATCTCTCATCAGCCGTTAAACTTTTCACAGAAAACCAGCTTAATTTCTCGAATAGTGTCCACTCGGATATTCCTCACAGGTCCAGAAAAAATTTTGATAAAGCAACGCGCGCCGTCTCGAGCAGCGTGTGAAACAAAGGAATTCAGCCGAGAGGGCGGGACCACATCTCACTCAAGGCCTGCCCACAGGGAAATGACGTCACCGACGCGTGAAAAAACTCACGCATGCGCACGAGGGTTCAAGCATGATTGGTGTAATCGCATGTCATTCAAATCCATATAGTTAAAAAAAAAAAATAAAAGGGTCGGTTTATTATCTAAGAGACCTCGTATAAAGGGACATACACTGGACTTAGTCATTACTGACTCCATTTCCATACACAATCTGCAGCTATATGAGATGGGTGTGTCAGATCATAAGGTCATTGCACTGTGCTCTTGAGTGGCGCTTTGTAACATCTGCTCTGTTTGTTCATAAAATTGAATACTGTGACCATCAAAAACTCTATGTAAAATCACTAAAAACAGCTCGAGCTCAATATTACTCAAATCTACTCAATAAAACTCCTGGGGACTCAAAACGTCTTTTTCCCACAATAAGCCACCTCTTGAAATCAAATGTGCCTTGTAACACATTTGACTCAGAGGAACACTGCAATCAATCAATCAATCAATTTTTTATATAGCGCCAAATCACAACAAACAGTTGCCCCAAGGCGCTTTATATTGTAAGGCAAGGCCATACAATAATTATGTAAAACCCCAACGGTCAAAACGACCCCCTGTGAGCAAGCACTTGGCTACAGTGGGAAGGAAAAACTCCCTTTTAACAGGAAGAAACCTCCAGCAGAACCAGGCTCAGGGAGGGGCAGTCTTCTGCTGGGACTGGTTGGGGCTGAGGGAGAGAACCAGGAAAAAGACATGCTGTGGAGGGGAGCAGAGATCGATCACTAATGATTAAATGCAGAGTGGTGCATACAGAGCAAAAAGAGAAAGAAACAGTGCATCATGGGAACCCCCCAGCAGTCTACGTCTATAGCAGCATAACTAAGGGATGGTTCAGGGTCACCTGATCCAGCCCTAACTATAAGCTTTAGCAAAAAGGAAAGTTTTAAGCCTAATCTTAAAAGTAGAGAGGGTGTCTGTCTCCCTGATCTGAATTGGGAGCTGGTTCCACAGGAGAGGAGCCTGAAAGCTGAAGGCTCTGCCTCCCATTCTACTCTTACAAACCCTAGGAACTACAAGTAAGCCTGCAGTCTGAGAGCGAAGCGCTCTATTGGGGTGATATGGTACTACGAGGTCCCTAAGATAAGATGGGACCTGATTATTCAAAACCTTATAAGTAAGAAGAAGAATTTTAAATTCTATTCTAGAATTAACAGGAAGCCAATGAAGAGAGGCCAATATGGGTGAGATATGCTCTCTCCTTCTAGTCCCCGTCAGTACTCTAGCTGCAGCATTTTGAATTAACTGAAGGCTTTTTAGGGAACTTTTAGGACAACCTGATAATAATGAATTACAATAGTCCAGCCTAGAGGAAATAAATGCATGAATTAGTTTTTCAGCATCACTCTGAGACAAGACCTTTCTGATTTTAGAGATATTGCGTAAATGCAAAAAAGCAGTCCTACATATTTGTATAATATGCGCTTTGAATGACATATCCTGATCAAAAATGACTCCAAGATTTCTCACAGTATTACTAGAGGTCAGGGTAATGCCATCCAGAGTAAGGATCTGGTTAGACACCATGTTTCTAAGATTTGTGGGGCCAAGTACAATAACTTCAGTTTTATCTGAGTTTAAAAGCAGGAAATTAGAGGTCATCCATGTCTTTATGTCTGTAAGACAATCCTGCAGTTTAGCTAATTGGTGTGTGTCCTCTGGCTTCATGGATAGATAAAGCTGGGTATCATCTGCGTAACAATGAAAATTTAAGCAATACCGTCTAATAATACTGCCTAAGGGAAGCATGTATAAAGTGAATAAAATTGGTCCTAGCACAGAACCTTGTGGAACTCCATAATTAACTTTAGTCTGTGAAGAAGATTCCCCATTTACATGAACAAATTGTAATCTATTAGACAAATATGATTCAAACCACCGCAGTGCAGTGCCTTTAATACCTATGGCATGCTCTAATCTCTGTAATAAAATTTTATGGTCAACAGTATCAAAAGCAGCACTGAGGTCTAACAGAACAAGCACAGAGATGAGTCCACTGTCCGAGGCCATAAGAAGATCATTTGTAACCTTCACTAATGCTGTTTCTGTACTATGATGAATTCTAAAACCTGACTGAAACTCTTCAAATAGACCATTCCTCTGCAGATGATCAGTTAGCTGTTTTACAACTACCCTTTCAAGAATTTTTGAGAGAAAAGGAAGGTTGGAGATTGGCCTATAATTAGCTAAGATAGCTGGGTCAAGTGATGGCTTTTTAAGTAATGGTTTAATTACTGCCACCTTAAAAGCCTGTGGTACATAGCCAACTAACAAAGATAGATTGATCATATTTAAGATCGAAGCATTAAATAATGGTAGGGCTTCCTTGAGCAGCCTGGTAGGAATGGGGTCTAATAAACATGTTGATGGTTTGGATGAAGTAACTAATGAAAATAACTCAGACAGAACAATCGGAGAGAAAGAGTTTAACCAAATACCGGCATCACTGAAAGCAGCCAAAGATAACGATACGTCTTTGGGATGGTTATGAGTAATTTTTTCTCTAATAGTTAAAATTTTGTTAGCAAAGAAAGTCATGAAGTCATTACTAGTTAAAGTTAATGGAATACTCAGCTCAATAGAGCTCTGACTCTTTGTCAGCCTGGCTACAGTGCTGAAAAGAAACCTGGGGTTGTTCTTATTTTCTTCAATTAGTGATGAGTAGAAAGATGTCCTAGCTTTACGGAGGGCTTTTTTATAGAGCAACAGACTCTTTTTCCAGGCTAAGTGAAGATCTTCTAAATTAGTGAGACGCCATTTCCTCTCCAACTTACGGGTTATCTGCTTTAAGCTACGAGTTTCAATCAATTCAGTGATTTTTTTTTGCTACCAAAGTCAATAACATCCACACTTCTCTGGCCCATTTCACCCCAAATTTCCCTGTTGACACTCTCAAACCTGTAAACAACCTTGTGGAGTTTGAGGAAATCTTGGTGAAGCAGGTGGCCAGCTGGACCCTCTCCCCACTGCTCTGTTAAAACAAAACCTCTGCCATCAGTCCTCTTATAACTTCAGTAATAAACTCCTCACTTCACTCTGGTCTCGCCCCATTACCTCTAAAATCAGCCCTCATTAAGCTGCTCCTGAGAAAACCTGGTCTGGACCCAAACACCCTGGCAAACTACAGGCCCATTTCTAACCTGCCTTTTATTTCAAAGGTTTTGGAAAAGATTGTGGCTAGCCAGCTGGAGCAACATCTGCAAACCTGTGGACTTTATGAAAAATTTCAGTCTGGCTTTCGTGCAGCGCACAGCACTGAGACAGCCCTGAACAGAGTCACTAACGACCTGCTGGTGGCGGCTGACCAGGGCTTTCCATCTGTCCTGGTACTGTTAGACCTGACTGCCTCTTTCGACACTGTGGACCACCAGATCCTCCTCCACCGTTTGCAGCATACAGTTGGTCTGACTGGAGCTGTCCTTCAGTAGTTCTAGTCCTTTCTCACAGGTATGGCTGAGTATGTGGCTCTGGGGGACGCAAGGTCGAGGCCCCCCACACTGTCACCTGTGGGGTTCCTCAGGGGTCCATTCTTGGCCCCACCTTATTCACCATCTACATGGTCCCCCTGGGTCACATCATGGGCAAGTATGGAATTTCCTTCCACTGCTAAGCCGATGATACTCAGCTCTACCTGTGAACTGACCCCACAAGCCTGCCGGGAGGAGATAAAGGCATGGATGATTGGAAATTTCCTAAAGCTAAACAGCACCAAAACAAAAGCCATCCTTGTTGGCACACCAGATGAGCTCCACTCTTCCCCCATTACAGCACTCTCATTTTCAGGCCACTTCAACCCCTTCTCCTCCTCTGTAACAAACCTCAGGGTCAGGTTTGACCCCATCCTCTGCTTTGATCATCATATCCACCACCT
This sequence comes from Thalassophryne amazonica, assembly GCF_902500255.1. Taxonomy (NCBI): domain Eukaryota; kingdom Metazoa; phylum Chordata; class Actinopteri; order Batrachoidiformes; family Batrachoididae; genus Thalassophryne; species Thalassophryne amazonica. The sequence continues at coordinate 95,188,474 of NC_047117.1, read as the reverse complement.
CTAAAATCTCATTCTTCCACCTTAGAAACATTTCTAAGCTCCGCCCCTCCCTCTCCTTCAGTGATGCTGAAAGGCTGGTCCATGCCTTTGTCTCCTCCAGGTTAGACTATTGTAATGCCCTCCTTGTTGGGATCTCGTGCAGGAGCATGTAGAAGCTCCAGCACATCCAGAACGTGGTGACGACCCTCTGGAGACCTTTCCTGTCTGCGGCTGTGCAGCTGGAAAGCCACACACACGGACAGCAGGTCAGAATGCTCTACGGAGCAGCAGCAGCAGGCCACCAGCAGTCTCTGTGGGAGGTGGTTGTTCCTGACAATGCTCAGGAAATAGTGTCTCTGCTGCGCCTTCTTGATGGTGGCCATGGTGTTGGTGCTCCAAGTCAGGTCATCCCTCAGGTACACACCCATAAACCGAAGTCAGAGACCCTCTCCACACAGTCCCCGCCAAGACCAGTGGCTGAATGTCCGTTTTCCTCCTCCTGTAGTCCACCACCATCTCCTTTGTCTTGGAGGAGCCCAGGATCACGTTGTTCTTCCTGCACCATACTGACAGCTGCTGCACCTCCTCCATAAATGAGATCTACCAGAGTGGCATCATTAGCAAACTTGATGATGTCATTGCTGGGGTGAGAGGGGGTGCAGTAGAGGGTGTAGCATGAAGGGCTCAGCACACAGCCCCTGAGGATAGCTGGTGCTGAGGCTGATGTTCAAGGAGATGTGGGGGCCCACTCTCACCCTCTGGGAGTGGTCCGTCAGGAAGTCCAGGATCCACAGGGAGATGGAGTGGGACACCCTCCCAGGTCCAACAACTTGGTCGCCAGTCTGCTGGGGAGGATGGTGCTAAACATTGAGCTAAAGTCCATGAAGAGCAGCCTGGCATAGCTCCCCTGCTGCTCCAGGTGGGATAGAGCAACATGGAAAGCCGTGATGATGGCGTCCTCTGTGGACCTGCTGGCACGGTGGGTAAACTGGTGAGGGTTGAACACGGGGGGAGGAAGGAGATGACGTAGGCCCAGACTAGCTTTTCAAAGCACTTCATAATGACTGGAGTTAGTGCCACCGGGTGTTAGTCATTCAGACCACTGATCTTGGTCTTCTTGGGGAGGGTGACGATGGTGGAGGACTTCAGACAGGGGTGGACAGCAGCCTGGCTCAGGAACTGGTTGCAAAGGTTCATGAAGACCCCAGCTAGCTGAGCCGCACATTCCCTCAGTGCCTGACCCGAGATGCCGCCTGGACCCCCTCAGCACCCGCTTCACCTGCTGTTTCTCCAGCATGAGGACGTGGCTGCTGTGGACAGGTGGGTGGAGGATGGCTCTCTCTGATGGCTGCACCTTGAAACGGGCAAAGAAGATGTTGTGGTTCTTTGCCAGCGAGGTGTTGCTGTGATCTACCAACAGGGTGCTGGGTCTGTGGTTGGTGATGTGCTGGATGCTCGTGCTACATTCTGCTACATTCATCATTGATGTGATTGATGCATGTTGGGGTGGAGAAGAAGCCTACAGCAGCTCTCCAAACACACTGCTGAGGCCTTCTAACTGCTAAGTCACACAGGGTTTATTTCTAATATTTAAATGGCAGAAATCGAGTACCTTGACAATGCGCTGGTGCATGCGGGCCTTACGGTCATCTCCTGTGCTCTTGGCGCCCTCTGCTGCTGACTTGTATATCTCCATCCTCTGCTGCAGGGCCTCTGCTAAACTGCTGGGGGCAGGCAGCTCTTTGCACAGCACAGACAAATGTTGGACCTCAACATTCCTTCAGCACCTAAACTGTGCTGACGAGTCAGTGAGCTGAATACGCTGAAGTCTTACCAGCAGCAGACACCGGGGTTTGAGCAGGTGGATCAGGTTTGGAGCAAGACTGAGAAGGAGTAACAGCACGATGCTCTGATTCTTCTTCATGCCCTGCAGGTGATCCAACACAAGGATTTGATTCAGGAAGGAAAATTATGCACCATTCCAATTTACCTCGAATGCCACAAACTGCAACGGGGAATGATGTCACAGCCGAGGTAAATATGTTCCAGTTTCCACACAACACAGTAAGTCTGAAAACAAGCTGCACTGCTGCCAGGTTTTGGAGTCTTCACTGCTATAAAAATATTCAGCCCACCAAAGAGACCTCATGGGAGAAGACAGACGGAGCAGACACTAGCAACATGTGTCCACATTCGTGGCACCTGCTGATAAAAACCACATGATGATTTACATATATGTATGTATATGTATATGTATTTACATACATATGATTTACATATAAAAATACTGCAGCAACATGTCCACAGTCAGCAGGAGGACAGCATTGTGTCCACAATGTATTAAAGTGGACACAAAAAAGACAAAATGCTTTAAAATATAAAACACAATGCTAAAATACCCTCGTCCATATGAGCATTGCCTTCTTTATCATTTGCAGTTGTTTAATTTGTATCCCAGTGCAAAGTGTGTGTGTGTGTGTGTGTGTGTGTGTGTCTGTAAGTGTAATCTGTCTTTCAGGGAGGAACAATTAGCTCTTATTAAGGTGCATATTTGGGTTTATTATTTATCTAAATATTTAGCTTGGGGTCAGAAATCCAGTCAGTATCTGGTGTGGCCACCATTTGCCTCACACAGGGCAACACATTTCCTTCACATAAAGTTCATCAGCAGCTAGACACCATCGAAGTCGATTATGACACAGGTGATTTCACTGATGAACATGTTCCATCTGCATCAGTGAAATCGCCTGCTGGAGTCAGTGGCTGCAAAGAAAACCTGCCCCCTTTTGGCCCTTTCTGGAATACTTTGGACACCACTGTTTTACATAATATATTTACACACAAACAAAATGGAGTTTGCAGCTAGCTACACCAGCCACTGACATCACGGTGCCACTCTACTCTGATTGGCTGTCACTCCTGCCCCTCAAAAAAAAAAAAAAAAAAAAAAAAAAAAACAAACAGATTGAAACAAAATGTGACTTTTTAACCTCTTAAAATAGGTCAAGGTTGGCCATTTCTGAACTTGCCCAAGGTCTATGTTCCAAAAATGTTCCCTCTGAATTTGAAGACTGACAGTAAAAGGACTGGACTTATACTGAGCACAGACAGAGGGACAAACAGACGGATGCAAAGTCTTCGCAATATCTGATGTCCATATTTGATGGCCTTGGGTAAAAATAAATAAATCAACTTCCACTCCTGCTGAAGCCTGGACTGTGAACTCCGTGTATGTGGGGAGCTGAAGTCCCGCTTCATGGAGCAAATGGTAAATGGACTGCATTTATATTGCGCCTTTCCATCAGCACCAGACGCTCAAAGCACTTTACAATAATGCCTCACATTCACCCTGATGTCAGGCTGCTGCCACACAAGGCGCCCACTACACACCGGGAGCAACTCAGGAATTAAGGACCTTGCCCAGGGGCCCTTAGTGATTTTCCGTCAAGCCCAACGCTTAACCACTAGACCATCACCTCCCCAATATCGACATCATCACTTCACTCCAGTATCTAAACTCTGTGCACATTACCAGACTGGCAGGATGCTGACCATCAGCTTCTGACAATCTGGAGTCATTTAAGTCTCAAAGTTACCCTGGCCTGATTTTTGCCATCAATTTGACATTTACACTTACCAGGAGAGGGCGGTAGTGAACTAAGGTTGACTGGTTCATCTGCGTCCAGCGCCTCCACCAGTTTGTCCAGCTTCTGTATGATTACAGGTCATCTAGGTTAGGCCACGGTCAAACAGGCAGTCATGAAATCTGGGGGTTCTCCCCCAGGAAAATTAGTAAATCTCCAAAAACCAAAAATATCTGTTGGGTCAGGTCAGTTTTTCCAGCCCAGAGAAGATGCTTTTCACACAACTTGTATTGTCACAATACAAGTTGTGTGAAAAGACTCACACTGGCAAGATGACAAAACTATAATCCACAGTCTGTAACATGGATTAGAACATGGTGTTATTACTATTCAATAAGACCACATATTCACAATGGACCGGTACTGTTCTTCTACATTTATCTAAACATTTGACTTTAGCAAATTGGGCTTTTAGAACAACTGATGGTCTCTTAAAATAAACTAACAAAAAATTTGAAAGAAATAAAAAGCTGCATCTCCTGTTTATTAAGTCCTCAGAAACACTGATTTGGGTTTATATGAGCTTCTTATTCACTTCTATAAATGGGAAACACAGTAACGCAGATTTTTCCATCCGGTGCTGACATCAGCATTTCTGAGATGCTCACAACTTAAGTGTTACAAAACAGAAACATTTTTCACATCACTATCTGACTTCTATGAGTGTGTTAAATATTCATCATATTTTAATTCACATCCATGTAACAGAAGAAACCATAAAATGCAGATTTAGTAGACAAACCTATTACGTTTCCATGGACACCGTTTGATGCAAATTCATCCCGAAGACAGAGTCTGATTTGTGTGTAATAACTTGATTAATGTCAACTGATAACGAATTCTGTCAAAAACATGATTTAAAAAGATCAAAGACTGACCGGACGTGTTAATGTTTCTGTATAAATGATGATTTAAAAAAAGTCAGGTCGGCTGAATTTATTCATAATGAACTTTAAATCATCTCTCTGCAACAGAACAACATTTCATCCATTTCTTTGTAGTTTCAAAACAAAACAACATTTGAAAATCTGTAACAACATCTCTGATTGGCTATTGTGTGGACGAGCAAAGACATGTTACTTAATGTCCACTGTGACGTGACGTCTCATCGGAGACGCTTCCAAACAATTTTACAATACAAACATGGTGAATACAGACCAGAGACTAAATCCAACGAGCGCCAGGAAAACTAAAATAACCCTTGTTCTGCTTCTTCCTTTGAGTTTATTGGCAGTTTGAAAACCAACACAGTGCACTACCGCCACCTACTGTTTGGGTGTGGCGCATTAATGGATTCTGATGTATGCTATTAAAAATAACCCAGAAATGTTCACCACCTAAGTAAAAACCAGAATTTCTGGGAATTTCAGGAAAATTATCATCACTGCATGATAGCCACAAGGACGCCAAACTGAGATGTGGACCCACGGCCACTTCAGGTGCCACAGCACCCACTCACTCACAGCAGAAGACATACAAGGTTAGGACCAGTACTCCAGAACACTGCAGACCAGCCATCCAACCAACCAAACAGGAAGGACACTTTGGTATCAGAAATACCTGAGCTACAAAACAACATCCATACCAGCACAGGTGTCAGTGCACGTCATCACCTGGAGAATGTGGATTTACCTTGGCTGTGAGGTAATGCTGTTTGGCCTGGTCCATGTCTCCACACTGCTTGGCCTGTAGGGCAGCAATTTTATACTCCCTCTGCCTGGATAATACTGCCTGTTTCAACTCTGGAGCCATGTAGGAAAATGGATCAGAAGACAAGAAAGTTCAAGAGGATCACAAAGACAATCAATCATTTTCTATAAACCCTTACTGGGGTCGCTCAATATGGATTTTTAAGGGCCAATACCAATCAGCAAGGTTTGGAGGCTGATAGATATTTCCGGGCGATATTTGCCTGCAGTAAACAGTGCCAAAAAGGTGTCAAAATTGAGCATAACACACTCTTAATTCTTTCAATGTTTTCAGCATATGCTTAATGCAAAGAACCTTTCAACATGACCTTCACCCAAAACATGTAGGGAGCTAGAAATAACATTATGAAGGTGAACAAATGAACAAATAAATAAATACAACCGGCACAGCTCCAGTCTGCACACTGCTGTCTTCTTCTATGTCTGTCTGTGGGACGGCAGCCTTCAGCACTGACAGGCTGCACTTGTGATGTCTAATAAATCAAGTAGTGCTGTGGGAGGGACTTTGTTACAAACCAGAAAGCAGGGATTAATATTTTCAAAGAGCAGTATGGGCAAACAGGTCATATGCGCAGGTCATAAATAATGTTTAAAAACATAAAAACACATAGCATTTGTTCCTCTTCAAAAAAAATTTCCCTTCAACATTTTTTGACTGGGATTGCCTTTTTATTTATTTATTTTTACAATATAATCCCTTTAACAATTGTGTTATTTGAACAAGAGCTGAACCTGGACTGATTTTCATTGTCCAACCTGCATTTTAAAGGATAAAACCTGGATGAAAACCTTTCTGAATCATAGTTTTCCTACTTTCATGTTTCATAAACACAAAGCTGTATGCTGAAGATAATCATTTATGATCGTTAGCTCCTTTAACACGTATTAAATTTTGTTTTGTGAAAATGAGTGACCCCCCCCCCCCCCCCCTTTTAGTTCAAATCCAGGATGACCGACTCTCTCTGCTTTTCTCTTCCTGGATCATATGGAAACACGAAGCCTTTAAGCTGTGAACACAGGAGGAGCTCTGGATTGTTTAATGAAGGATTTGGGTGAAGTTTTTTCTTTCTGCGACTCTGAAATGAAACTCGACACAGAGACCTGCAGAGGAGAGAGACACAGCTTTCAGCTATGCAACGGAGAGAGAGCTGCAGTGGAAAGAGGCTCTCTCTCCACCGCAGCGCACAGCGTGGAACACTAAAGCCGCTGAAAGGTGATCTCTTTTCAAAAATGAACTCGTGAAGGTGGATCTTGGTGACCAGTGAGTCACTGCATCCATTGTTGAGAAGAATAAATGTCGTATCGCCCGCTATAAATGGCCAATACCCATATCTGCAAAAATGCTGACTATTGGCCTGGCCAATAATCAGTCAACACCTGCCGCTTACTTCAGTCAAGGGTCACAGAGGGGCTGGAGCCTATCCTAGCAGTCATAGGAAGAGAGGTAGGGTTCACTCTGGACAGGACCTCAGTCCACCGCAAGGCTACATATAGACAGAAACTCAACCACACTTGCATGCACACCTATGGTCAATTTAGTTTCTAATTCACAAAAGACTTACTCTATGTCAAAAATGCATCACCTTCCCAAGCAACCAAAGTCAGGATACAAGGCTAGAGGCTACAAGGCTAATAGGACATTGATAAACTTAATCAGGAACTCAATGGGACTATGGAAGATGTGACTGGAGGCCAACTCCAACACAACTGCACAAATGACCATCAAGTGCAGAATATACCAAGGTGATGCACTGTCTCCACTGCTGTTCTGCATCAACCCCTCAGCCAGCTCATTACAAAGAGCGGATAAGGACATCAATTCAGGAGTGGAGTAACCATCAGCCACTTCCTGTACATGGATGACATCAACCTGTATGCCAAGAGTCAGCAAGACACTGACTTACTGATCCACCTCACCAAGATCTACAGTGAGGATATCGAGATGTCATTTGGATTGGAGAAGTGAGGCCAAATGGTGACAAAGAGAGCGAAGGTGATCTGGACTGATGGGGTGGAATTTACAGAAGGCAGGATAGTGGACTTACAGGACAGCTACAAGTACCTGGGAATCCCACAAGCCAACGGGAACCATGACGAAGAGGCAAGAAGGTCAGCCACAGTCAAATACCTCCAGAAGGTGAGACAGGTGCTGAGAAGCCAGCTCAATAGTAGGTATAATATCCGAGCCATCAATACACACACACTACCAGTCATCAGATACCGAGCTGGGATAGTAAGTTGGCCAGAGGAGGAGATGAATGCCACTGATTTCAGACACAAAAACTCCTCACAATGCAAGAAGGGTTCCACCCAAAGTCCAGCACTCAGACTCTGTGAGCAACAGAAGGAAGGAGGGCAAGGATTAGTGAGTGTCAGAGCCACAATCCAGGATGAGACGAGGAGCATCCATGAATACAGCAGAAAGATGGCCTCCCGGGATCAGCTGCTAAAATAATGCCTCAGACAGCTGAAGACAGATGGTGATAAAGAACAGGAGAGAGAGAGAGAGAGAGAAATGCACTTGAGACATAGCCTCTCATAATGTATAACCAACTGTAAAAAGAAGGAAAATAATAACAACTAGACAGTCAAAAACAAACGTCTTTGTTGAAATAGAAATCAACCCGATGCCACTAAAACTGAACAAGGACATCAGTGACATACTGCTGCCCCTCGCTTCTGTACATGGAGTTTAATGAAAGATGTAACCCCTCCTCCGCACCACCTCCATCCCAAAATGTGGGTTTGGGTTTTGTCTGCCTACACTTGCAGACATAAGGACTTCTGCCAAGTGGAGGGAATGTTCTTCTAATGGTTGATATTCAACTTAGCGCTGGGTGGGGCATATGCGCATGCACAATGACATCACATCTACATCCGCTTAGGGAAACAAGCAACATGCCAAGCAAACTCATGTTTGCTCATGTGTGGTCGCCGTTTGGGGTTCTGAAAGGTACGAACTGCTTTTAACATGTTCCTCTTGGTGACAACAGAGATGCTGTTATTGTGTCTTGAGGATGCCAAACACGTGACAGAGCGCCCCCTAATCAGAGGTCTTGGTGGCAGCGCGTCTTGAAAATCTCCCATTTTATACAGACTTCTTCTTTTACACACACCTGTCAAATCAAATACACTCCCTGTCTGAAACATGCACATTTTTGTCAGTTTGTTTTTTCTTGTCATTTGGATGAGGTGCTGACAGTCCAGTGCAGTTCTGTATGTGAATGTTGTGGCTGTTTATCTTCTCAATAAGAATATCAGGAAAAACTGATAACTTTGAGGACTACTAATCTGAGAACATTTTTGAATGTGTGTCTGTGGGTTGTGTGTGCACGTACGTAAGTGCTGTACGTTCAGCTGGTTTGGGGTGAGCGGGGATGCAGCAGGTGTCTCTGGACTGATGTCAACAGCAGGCTTTTGTGTCTTGGTCTGAAGGAGGGGCTTAGGATTAGGAGCCATTGGTGCTGCCTCCTGTAGAGGTTTCTGGTTGGTCTGAGGGGAGGGCGTCAGTGTTGGCGACGGTGTCGGCTCCAGGTTTTGCTCCCTGTTTGGTTCAGACTCAGCCGGAAGGCTGGATTTTCCACCCAGAGCCACAGGAGGTGGGATCTCATCCTCATTTATTGGTCTTCCTTTCATGACAGATGCCATCATGGACTGCAGGGTCTAAGGATGTCAATGAGAAAAACAGTATAACCACACAGGCGGCAGTAAATTAAAACCTCAGTAAAATATGATGAGTTTAAATCAGATGCTTCACCTTGAATCCGCGGTCATATCTTCGAGCTTTGCTCATCTCTCCGGCAGCCTTGGCATTGGATATAGCTGTTTCATACATTTCGAGGCGCTCTTGTAAGCGGGACTCCAATCCAGTTCCACCCATAGGAGCAGCAGCAGTAGAATGGGGTGGGACGCTCACTTTGGGGAGAGTTGGAGTGACAGCAGGCGGGACAGAAGCTGGACTTTGGTTGTCATCGTCTTCCAAAACCTCAATGAGTTCTGCCTGCATATGCAAAAATCTTTATTAACATCTGTTAAGAGTTAATAACATTTTTATTAACTATCAACATTACAAATGTTGATAGTTTGAACAATTCAAATTTAGCTGGAGCCAGTTTTTTTTTATTTGTGAAATAAGGGGGGGGGGGGGGGGGTCTGTTACCAACAGGTCTTCATCATCATCATCATCATCCACATTGTCACCTCCCATCTCCTCATCATCCAGGTCTTTCATACAGAGAGCTGCCATTCGCTCGATTTCAGCCATGGCAACAGGAGCTGAACCAATGACAACAAGGATTCCTCAATTAAAGGCAGCGCTGAAATCACTAATCAATCAGACTGATCAGGTCAGGGAGGATGTGATGGTGCTGCACATGGCAGCACTCACAAGAACTGACAATCAGTTCATGATATACATATGGTGACTCTGCACAAACAGTCATCATTATTTATAACTCCACTGAGGCAAAAGAGCAGCATTTAAAGCCCCATCTGTTGCCATGGTGAATACTGTTACCTGTGATCCATTGATAGGAACTTTTTTTTTTTTTTTACTCTGGATTAACTGGATTCAGAGTTGAGCAATCTGAAGGTTTGAGGTTTCCAGCTCAGAGTCCAGGCTTACACTTGGGCTTTGTTGAACCTGTTTTCTGAACACTCTCACCTCTGCCTTCAAATTTCTTCCCTGGTGATCTTCCTCCTCCCCCCACCAGTTTCATGAGTTCTGCTTCCAGCTCTTCATCATTCCCATCATCATCCATCTCCCCATCAGGGGGCAGGTCCAGGAGCAGCCCTAACTGAGACAGGTAAAGACACGCCGTCAGAGTTGTTATTAACCACCAGACAGAGAGAGGTGAAGGCTCGCCGAGTCACAGTTATTAACCACCAGACAGAGAGAGGTGAAGGCTCGCCGAGTCACAGTTATTAACCACCAGACAGAGAGAGGTGAAGGCTCGCCGAGTCACAGTTATTAACCACCAGACAGAGAGAGGTGAAGGCTCGCCGAGTCACAGTTATTAACCACCAGACAGAGAGAGGTGAAGGCTCGCCGAGTCACAGTTATTAACCACCAGACAGAGAGAGGTGAAGGCTCGCCGAGTCACAGTTATTAACCACCAGACAGAGAGAGGTGAAGGCTCGCCGAGTCACAGTTATTAACCACCAGACAGAGAGAGGTGAAGGCTCGCCGAGTCACAGTTATTAACCACCAGACAGAGAGAGGTGAAGGCTCGCCGAGTCACAGTTATTAACCACCAGACAGAGAGAGGTGAAGGCTCGCCGAGTCACAGTTATTAACCACCAGACAGAGAGAGGTGAAGGCTCGCCGAGTCACAGTTATTAACTACCAGACAGAGACAGGTGAAGGCACACCGAGTCACAGTTATTAACCACCAGACAGAGACAGGTGAAGACACGCTGAGTCAGAGTTATTAACCACCAGACAGAGACAGGTGAAGACACGCTGAGTCAGAGTTATTAACCACCAGACAGAGACAGGTGAAGACACGCCGAGTCACAGTTATTAACCACCAGACATAGACAGGTGAAGGCACGCCGAGTCACAGTTATTAACCACCAGACAGAGACAGGTAAAGACACGCAGAGTCACAGTTGTTATTAACCACCAGACAGAGACAGGTGAAGACACGCCGAGTCACAGTTATTAACCACCAGACATAGACAGGTGAAGGCACGCCGAGTCACAGTTATTAACCACCAGACAGAGACAGGTGAAGACACGCCGAGTCACTGTTGTTATTAACCACCAGAGAGACAGGTGAAGACACGCTGAGTCAGCTATTAACCACCAGACAGAGACAGGTGAAGACACGCCGAGTCACAGTTATTAACCACCAGACATAGACAGGTGAAGGCACGCCGAGTCACAGTTGTTATTAACCACCAGAGAGACAGGTGAAGACACGCTGAGTCAGAGTTATTAACCACCAGACAGAGACAGGTGAAGACACGCCGAGTCACAGTTGTTATTAACCACCAGAGAGACAGGTGAAGACACGCTGAGTCAGAGTTATTAACCACCAGACAGAGACAGGTGAAGGCACGCCGAGTCACTGTTGTTATTAACCACCAGAGAGACAGGTGAAGACACGCTGAGTCAGAGTTATTAACCACCAGACAGAGACAGGTGAAGACACGCCGAGTCACAGTTATTAACCACCAGACAGAGACAGGTGAAGACACGCCGAGTCACAGTTGTTATTAACCACCAGACAGAGACAGGTGAAGGCACGCCGAGTCACTGTTGTTATTAACCACCAGAGAGACAGGTGAAGACACGCTGAGTCAGAGTTATTAACCACCAGACAGAGACAGGTGAAGGCACGCCGAGTCACTGTTGTTATTAACCACCAGAGAGACAGGTGAAGACACGCTGAGTCAGAGTTATTAACCACCAGACAGAGACAGGTGAAGACACGCTGAGTCAGAGTTATTAACCACCAGACAGAGACAGGTGAAGACACGCCGAGTCACAGTTATTAACCACCAGACATAGACAGGTGAAGACACGCCGAGTCACAGTTGTTATTAACCACCAGACAGAGACAGGTGAAGACACGCCGAGTCACAGTTGTTATTAACCACCAGAGAGAGACAGGTGAAGACACGCTGAGTCACAGTTGTTATTAACCACCAGACAGAGACAGGTGAAGGCACGCCGAGTCACTGTTGTTATTAACCACCAGAGAGACAGGTGAAGACACGCTGAGTCAGAGTTATTAACCACCAGACAGAGACAGGTGAAGGCACGCCGAGTCACTGTTGTTATTAACCACCAGAGAGACAGGTGAAGACACGCTGAGTCAGAGTTATTAACCACCAGACAGAGACAGGTGAAGACACGCTGAGTCAGAGTTATTAACCACCAGACAGAGACAGGTGAAGACACGCCGAGTCACAGTTATTAACCACCAGACATAGACAGGTGAAGACACGCCGAGTCACAGTTGTTATTAACCACCAGACATAGACAGGTGAAGACACGCCGAGTCACAGTTGTTATTAACCACCAGACAGAGACAGGTGAAGACACGCCGAGTCACAGTTGTTATTAACCACCAGACAGAGACAGGTGAAGACACGCCGAGTCACAGTTGTTATTAACCACCAGACAGAGACAGGTGAAGGCACGCCGAGTCACAGTTGTTATTAACCACCAGAGAGACAGGTAAAGAGTCATGTGCTTAAAATGGGCGGTACCTGTTTGGCTCGGGCTGCCCCCTGACCTTGGCTTCGATTCATAGATTAAAACCTAAAAGATGCATTTTAAGTTGTAAATTCACTTAGTAAAGTCAAACAGTGCAGACAATAAGTTTTCCAACTCCACCTTTATGTACAAACGAACTTTTAAGATATGAAAAACCCAGAAAAATGGCTAAAACACGAATAGATATCTTTAACATGGTCATTATAACATCAGGATTCTCAACAGAACGCCACAAAGCTCTTTAAAGGCCCGATTCTAAACTGTGTCAGTGAAACTAAATATAAACTGAAGACTTTAAATCTCATTATTTGACGTCACAATGCTAACGCGAGCTAAATGAAAATATTTACGCAGTTAGTGTGGCGCAGCTACTCACTGATCGGAGCCTAAAGGTTAAAAAGTAAGAAATTCGAGAAGTCAAAAGTTCAATTCGAGCACAAAAAGAGCTAAACAAAAACAGCTGCTCCTGGCAAATTTACTTCCTACATGGCGTTTCCAGGGGCAACGACCACTGCATTTTACGGCTCTACGAAAACGTCCGTCACTAACGTAAAACGTCGAGTCGACGTAATCCAGTGTTTTGCACCATAGACATAAAGAGTCGACGCCCGTTTGATTCTGCTGCTTATAGGACGCCATCTTAGAGCGGTCATCGACCAGTGCTGTTTGAAGTGTCAGCGCATTTAATCCTTAATTCTGAATAGTAAACTGATTTTCACGCAATTTGTATTTTGCAAACTCTGTAAATACATACATTATACATATTTGCACACACTAATATATGATAGAGAAGCAGATCGAGGCAGTACATTTTTTTCAATTTATTTTCATTGATACAGCGCCAAATCACAAAAGAGTTGCCTCAAGGTGCCTAAAGTATAAGGTCTAAGTTTACTAAACTCCCTCCGAGGAAGAAACCTCAAGCAGACCAGACTCAAAGGGGTGACCCTCTGCTTGGTCCATGATACAGACACAAATTACAGAACAATTCACAAAACAAATATACAAGAAATGCTGTTGGTGCACAGGACAGGAGGATCGCCAACACGAACACAACTCCCATCTCTGGATGGAGCTGCACCTTAAACAGAGAAAAAAAAAAAAACAGAATCAGGCATCAGAAAGACAACAAATACAGTATAATTTGTCAGCATTAAACAAGAAAAACAGAAGAAATACTAAGGTGATCCCCGGCCACTAGCCCTAAACTTCACTAACAGACCCAGAATTTAGGTAAAGTTGAGGCCGCGGCCCACTCCAATTACTAATAAATGAATTAAAAGAGTAAAGAGCATAGAACTATCCTATGCCAGTATGCTAGCCATATGAAAGGGAAAATAAGTGTGTCTTAAGTCTGGACTTGAAAGTCTCCACAGAATCTGACTGTTTTATTGATGCAGGGAGATCATTCCACAGAACAGGGGCACGATAAGAGAAAGATCTGTGACCCACAGACTTCTTATTCACCTTAGGGACACAAAGTAGTCCTGCACCCTGAGAACACAAAGCCCGGGCCGGTACGTAAGGTTTAATTAGGTCAGCTATGTAGGGAGGTGCCAGTCCATGAACAATTTTATAGGTTAGTAGCAGAACCTTAAAATCTGATCTCACTGGGACAGGAAGCCAGTGAAGAGACACCAAAATGGGTGTAATGTGGTCAAACTTTCTGCTTCATGTCAAAAGTCTGGCAGCAACATTTTGAACCAATTGGAGAGCCCTAATGCTGGACTGCAGTAAACCAGAAAATAGAACATTGCAGAAGTCCAATCTAGAAGAGACAAATGTATGAATCAGGGTCTCAGCATCATCCATTGTCAGGATGGGACGAATCTTCACTATATTTCGCAGGTGGGAGAAAACAGTCCTCGTAATATTTCTAATGTGGAGGCCAAAGGACAACGTAGGATCAAAAATTACCCCAAGATTCCTCACTTTGTCAAATGCAGCACTGAGATCTAACAGCAACAGAACCGTAGTGGTGTCTGAATCCATTGCACACACACATGTGTGTGTGTGTGTGTATATATATATATATATATATATATATATATGCATGCATTTGATACAGTGGATCATCATATTCTACTCGATAGGCTGGAAAATCATTTTGGGATTACTGGGAGTGCCCTTGCATGGCTGACGTCATACTTGACCAGTCGTTCTCACTGTGTTTTGTACAGTAACACTACTTCATGTCACCTTAGTGACATGAAATTTGGGGTTACACAGGGGTCTGTCTTAGGCCCCCTGCTTTTCTCACTTTATATAGCACCCGTTGGGCACATGTTGCGACGTTTTGGGATTACCTTTAACTGCTATGCAGATGATACTCAGTTATACATGCCGATAACTGCTGGTAATCTCATTCACATAAAATCCTTAGAAGATTGCCTTGCAGCAGTGAAAAGCTGGATGTCTAGAAACTTCCTACTTTTAAACTCTGATAAGACTGAATGATGGTTCTTGGTCCAGTGAGACATCAGCATCAATTTGACCAGTTAATGCTCAGCCTAGGCTCGTGTGTCATACATCACACTGACAAAGTGAGGAACCTTGGGGTAATTTTTGATCCTATATTGTCCTTTGACCTCCACATTAATTTCAATTCAATTTCAATTTATTTTAATTTATATAGCGCCAAATCACAACAGAGTTGCCTCAAAGCTTATAAGGTTTTGAATAATCAGGTCCCATCTTATCTGAGGGACCTCGTAGTACCATATCACCCCAATAGAGTGCTTCGCTCTCAGACTGCAGGCTTACTTGTAGTTCCTAGGGTTTGTAAGAGTAGAATGGGAGGCAGAGCCTTCAGCTTTCAGGCTCCTCTCCTGTGGAACCAGCTCCCAATTCAGATCAGGGAGACAGACACCCTCTCTACTTTTAAGATTAGGCTTAAAACTTTCCTTTTTACTAAAGCTTATAGTTAGGGCTGGATCAGGTGACCCTGAACCATCCCTTAGTTAGTTAGACTGCTGGGGGGTTCCCATGATGCACTGAGTGTTTCTTTCTCTTTTTGCTCTGTATGCACCACTCTGCATTTAATCATTAGTGATTGATCTCTGCTCCCCTCCACAGCATGTCTTTTTCCTGGTTCTCTCCCTCAGCCCCAACCAGTCCCAGCAGAAGACTGCCCCTCCCTGAGCCTGGTTCTGCTGGAGGTTTCTTCCTGTTAAAAGGGAGCTTTTCCTTCCCACTGTAGCCAAGTGCTTGCTCACAGGGGGTCGTTTTGACCGTTGGGGTTTTTCTGTAATTATTGTATGGCCTTGCCTTACAATATAAAGCGCCTTGGGGCAACTCTTTGTTGTGATTTGGCACTATATAAATAAAATTGATTGATTGAAAGCGTTAGAAATATTACTAGGACTGCTTTCTTCCACCTGCGAAATATAGCGAAGATTCGTCCCATTCTGTCTATGGATGATGCTGAGACCCTGATCCATGCATTTATCTCTTCTAGATTGGACTACTGCAGTGTTCTAATTTTTTATAATTCTGGGTCTTTTAGTGAAGTTTAGGGCTAGTGGCCGGCGATCACCTTAGTATTTCTCTGTTTTTCTTGTTGTTTAATGCTGACAAATTATACAGTATTTTTTTGTTGTCTTTCTGATGCCTGATTCTGTTTTTTTTTCTCTGTTTAAGGTGCAGCTCCATCCAGAGATGGGAGTTGTATTCCTGTTGGCGATCCTCCTGTCCTGTGCACCAACAGCAATTCTTGTATATTCGTCCGTGAATTGTTCTGTAATTTGTGTCTGTATCATGGCCCAAGCAGAGGGTCACCGCTTTGAGTCTGGTCTGCTTAAGGTTTCTTCCTCAGAGGGAGTTTTTCCTTACCACTGTTGCTCTGGGGGTTGGTAAGGTTAGACCTTACCTGTGTGAAGCACTTTGAGGCAACTCTGTTGTGATTTGGCGCTATATAAATGAAAATATATATATATATATATATATATATATATATATATATATATATATATATATATATATATATATATATATACATACGAGGGCTGTCCATAAAGTATAGGTCCTTTTTATTTTTTTCAAAAACTATATGGATTTCATTCATATGTTTTTATGTCAGACATGCTTGAACCCTCGTGCGCATGCGTGAGTTTTTCCACGCCTGTCGGTGACGTCATTCGCCTGTGAGCACTCCTTGTGGGAGGAGTCGTCCAGCCCCTCGTCGGAATTCCTTTGTCTGAGAAGTTGCTGAGAGACTGGCGCTTTGTTTGATCAAAATTTTTTCTAAACCTGTGAGACACATCGAAGTGGACATGGTTCGAAAAATTAAGCTGGTTTTCAGTGAAAATTTTAACGGCTGATGAGAGATTTTGAGGTGATACTGTCGCTTTAAGGACTTCCCACGGTGCGAGACGTCGCTCAGCGCTCTCAGGCGCCGTCGTCAGCCTGTTTCAAGCTGAAAACCTCCACATTTCAGGCTCTATTGATCCAGGACGTCGTGAGAGAACAGAGATGTTTCAGAAGAAGTCGGTTTCAGCATTTTATCTGGATATTCCACTGTTAAAGGAGATTTTTTTAATGAAAGACGTGCGGACGGGTCCGCGCGTCGGGACGCAGCCGGCGCGGAGCGGCAGCACAGGAAAAACACCTCCGTGTTGATAACCATTTGTAAAATCCAGGCGGCTTTTGATGGCTTTCAGTGGAGTGAGTATATGAGAAATTGTTTAACAGCTGGACATGTTCCAACTTGTCCTTAAGGCTTTCAACAGAGGTGTTTTTCCTGTGGCGGAGCGTCGCGGCGGCTGCGAGCCGACGCGCGGCCCCGTCCGCACGTCTTTCATTAAAAAAATCTCCTTTAACAGTGGAATATCCGGATAAAATGCTGAAACCGACTTCTTCTGAAACTTCTCTGTTCTTTCACGACGTCCTGGATCAATAGAGCCTGAAATGTGGAGGTTTTCAGCTTGAAACAGGCTGACGACGGCGGCTGAGAGCGCTGAGCGACGTCTCGCACCGTGGGAAGTCCTTAAAGCGACAGAATCACCTCAAAATCTCTCATCAGCCGTTAAAATTTTCACTGAAAACCAGCTTAATTTTTCGAACCGTGTCCACTTCGATGTGTCTCACAGGTTTAGAAAAAATTTTGATCAAACAAAGCGCCAGTCTCTCAGCAACTTCTCAGACAAAGGAATTCCGACGAGGGGCTGGACGACTCCTCCCACAAGGAGTGCTCACAGGCGAATGACGTCACCGACAGGCGTGGAAAAACTCACGCATGCGCACGAGGGTTCAAGCATGTCTGACGTAAAAACATATGAATGAAATCCATATAGTTTTTGAAATAAATAAAAAGGACCGTTACTTTATGGACAGACCTCGTGTATATATACATATATATATATATGTATATATATATACATATATATATATATATGTATATATATATACATACATATATATATATGTATATATATATATATACATATATATATATATATATATATATATATATATATATATATAAGTATATATATATACATACATATATATATATATACATACATATATATATGTATACATATATATATATATGTATACATATATATATATATGTATACATATATATATATA
This sequence comes from Thalassophryne amazonica, assembly GCF_902500255.1. Lineage (NCBI taxonomy): Eukaryota > Metazoa > Chordata > Actinopteri > Batrachoidiformes > Batrachoididae > Thalassophryne > Thalassophryne amazonica. Next base: position 95,170,328 of record NC_047117.1, on the reverse strand, counting down.
TATATATATATATATATATATATATATATATATATATACTCAACAAAAATATAAACGCAACACTTTTGGTTTTGCTCCCATTTTGTATGAGATGAACTCAAAGATCTAAAACTTTTTCCACATACACAATATCACCATTTCCCTCAAATATTGTTCACAAACTAGTCTAAATCTGTGATAGTGAGCACTTCTCCTTTGCTGAGATAATCCATCCCATCTCACAGGTGTGCCATATCAAGATGCTGATTAGACACCATGATTAGTGCACAGGTGTGCCTTAGACTGCCCACAATAAAAGGCCACTCTGAAAGGTGCAGTTTTATCACACAGCACAATGCCACAAATGTTGCAAGATTTGAGGGAGCGTGCAATTGGCATGCTGACAGCAGGAATGTCAACCAGAGCTGTTGCTCGTGTATTGAATGTTCATTTCTCTACCATAAGCCGCCTCCAAAGGCGTTTCAGAGAATTTGGCAGTACATCCAACCAGCCTCACAACCGCAGACCACGTGTAACCACACCAGCCCAGGACCTCCACATCCAGCATGTTCACCTCCAAGATCGTCTGAGACCAGCCACTCGGACAGCTGCTGAAACAGTCGGTTTGCATAACCAAAGAATTTCTGTACAAACTGTCAGAAACCATCTCAGGGAAGCTCATCTGCATGCTCATCGTCCTCATCGGGGTCTCGACCTGACTCCAGTTCGTCGTCGTAACCGACTTGAGTGGGCAAATGCTCACATTCGCTGGCATTTGGCACGTTGGAGAGGTGTTCTCTTCAATTCTATGCGAAGGAGATGTGTTGCACTGCATGAGGCAAATGATGGTCACATCAGATACTGACTGGTATCCCCCCCCAGTAAAACAAAACTGCACCTTTCAGAGTGGCCTTTTATTGTGGGCAGTCTAAGGCACACCTGTGCACTAATCATGGTGTCTAATCAGCATCTTGGTATGGCACACCTGTGAGGTGGGATGGATTATCTCAGCAAAGGAGAAGTGCTCACTATCACAGATTTAGACTGGTTTGTGAACAATATTTGAGGGAAATGGTAATATTGTGTATGTGGAAAAAGTTTTAGATCTTTGCGTTCATCTCATACAAAATGGAAGCAAAACCAAAAGTGTTGCGTTTATATTTTTGTTGAGTGTATATATATATACACACACACACCACATATTGCAACAAAAATCTGCCCTATACTTGTAAACCAGCCCCCATGAGATAGAAGAAAAATAGGGCTGATAAATCACATACTTTTCCAATCAGTTTTACTGCCCTGGAAACTGTGGCAATAAAATCAGGGAGATACAAATGAAGACACTGGAAAAAGCAGGCTTTGTATTGCCCCGCTTTTCATCCAATCAGGAGCCCCCATTTCTCTGCTTCACCAATGACACATACCCTATTTTGTGTTATCCAGGTGACAAGTGCAGGATTCTGATATAGGATCCAGATCACTTCATTCAACCAAGATGTCTGATCAAGGTGAGAGAGTTTTAGCCTCCCCAACAGGGAGAATTCTACAACTTGAGTCTCAGACTGAAGTTAATGAGCAGAGGTGTCAAATCTGGCTTCAGAAAGTTAAAAACCCTCCCATGTGTTGCTTCTACCTGTGCACTCATCTTCAACCGCTTAATCCAATCAAGGGTCGCGGGGGGTTGGAGACTATCCCAGCAGTCATAGAGTGTGAGTCGAGGTACACCCAGGACAGGATGCCAGTCTGTCACAGGGCCACAAACAGACAAACACATTCACACCCACTCACACACCTATGGACAATTTAAAGATTCCAATCCACCTAACCTGCATGTCTTTGGATGTGGGAGGAAACCCATGCAAACATGGGGAGAACATGCAAACTCCACACAGAAAGGCCACAGGCGGGAAGTGAACCCATCACCTTCTCGCTGTGAGGCAACAGTGCTAACCACTTAGCCACTGTGCTGCCCATCTAAAACAGGTGATCTCAATAATTAGCTCATCCACCTGCCTGAAGAGCTGAACTAATTACAATCAGCTGGTTTATTGGGAAGATGGAAAAAATACGAGGTCTGTGATAAAAGTAACGGACCTTATTATTTTTTTCAAAAACCATATGGATTTGAATCGCGTGTGATTATATCAGACATGCTTGAACCCTCGTGGGCATGCAAGAGTTTTAAGGACGGCCCACGGCGCCTGACGGCGATCTGCGCTTCGAGGCGGCAGCGTCTCACCGTTTCAAGTTGAAAACTTCCACATTTCAGGCTCTGTTGACCCAGTAAGTCGTCAGAGAACAGAGAACTTTCAGACGAAGTCGGCATGAGGAGTTTATTCGGACATTCCATTGTTAACAGACATTTTGTAATGAAAGAACGTGCGGGCAGAGTCGCATGTCAGGCCGGACCCGACCGCGGGGGGTCGCGACAGGAAAAACACCTCCGTTGAAAACCTTAACAAGCAAGTTGGAACATGCCCAAGCTGTTAAACAATTTCTCAGTTACTTACTTGTTGAAAGCCATCAAAAGCCGCCTGAATTTTACAAATGGTTTTCAACACGGAGGTGTTTTTCCTGTCGCGACGCACACAGATTCGCCGAGTCGTCACGGAAACGACTCGGCAAATTTGCGCACACGTCTTTCATTACAAAATGTCCTTAAACAGTGGAATGTCCGCATAAAGTCCTCATGCCGGCCTCTTCTGAATCTTCTCTGTTCTCTCATGACGTCCTGGGTGAATTAAGCCTTAAATTAGAATGTTTTCAGGTCGAAACAGGCCGATGATGGCGCCTGGAAGCGCTGCGCGACGTCCCGCTCCATGGGAAGTCCTTACAGCGACAGAAACACCCATAATCTCTCATCAGCCGTTAAACTTTTCACCAAAAAGCATCTTAATTTCTCGAATAGTGTCCACTCGGATATCCCTCACAGGTCCAGAAAAAATGTTAATAAAGCAACGCACGCCGTCCGCAGCAGTTATTCAGACAAAGAGATTCCGACGGGCGGGGTGGAGCACTCCTCACTCAAGGCCTGCCCACAGGCGAATGACGTCACCGACACGTATGAAAAAACTCAAGCATGCGCACGAGGGTTCAAGCTTGTCTGACGTAAAAACATATGAATCAAATCCATTTATTTTTTGAAAAAATAAAAAGGACTGCTTTTTTCATCACAGACCTCGTATGTGGCTGGAGTTTTACTTTCTGAAGCTGGATTTGACACCTCTGTTAGTGAGATACCAAGAAGTTAGTGAAGAAGACACTCATGACTTTATAGAGAGACATAAGAACAAGAACACCACCAGGAAAATGGAGAGTGATGTGAACTTGTTCACTGAATGGCTGAGTGGAACCAAGTAGGAGAAGAGAGGGCTCCTTGTTCTGTTTCAAGGTGGACCTTGACAAATGAAGTTGACGATAATTACATGGTTTTTGTTCTTTATTTTTCTTGTAATATGTGATAAATAGCTTATCACACGTCTGTTTATGTATCACACCCTGCATCATACCCCTTGTATCTGTATCAGCCCGAGTCCAAATGGCTGATACAGATACGATGTGGTACAGTTGCCGTTGCCATGAGTGTTGATGCAACTGAAAACCAGCTTAATTTTTCGAACCGTGTCCACTTCGATGTGTCTCACAGGTTTAGAAAAAATTTTGATCAAACAAAGCGCCAGTCTCTCAGCAACTTCTCAGACAAAGGAATTCCGACGAGGGGCTGGATGACTCCTCCCACAAGGAGTGCTCACAGGCGAATGATGTCACCGACAGGCGTGGAAAAACTCACGCATGCACACGAGGGTTCAAGCATGTCTGACGTAAAAACATATGAATGAAATCCATATAGTTTTTGAAAAAAATAAAAAGGACCGTTGCTTTATTGACAGCCCTCGTATATGTGTGTGTCAAGATTCTCAGGGGAGCTGGACACAGCAGGAGGCACAATGCAGACTCACAAACAGGTGGTAGGATGTAAAAGGCTTTATTGTAAATTCTGGCAGAGGGTCTGGTACACAAAAAGGCAGTCAGTGAGGCGAAGGTACAGGCAGCTGTAATACAAAGGCGTCGTCAAAAATACAGGCTGAGAACCCGAACTGTAGACCAAAGCATAAATGAACAGAAACAAACTAGGACTGAAGTGACTAAGTGAACATGAATGACAAATACCAGGATAACAGAAACAAAACTAATGATAACATAAGCATGACAACCTGACATGAACATGAAACAAGACCAGACATAACCTAAGTGGGACTATACATGACTAAAAGACAAAAGGCTCAAAACATGAAAGAGGAAAAAACAAAGTCCAGAATCAGAACAGCTGACCCAAATGGGCCAGATCATGACACTCATTTTCTTATTTTATTGTACTGTTACAAGTATCATTATTATTGCTTATCCTTGCACACACTGTTTGATGCACATTTTCCTCTACTCGCACCCATCTTGTGTGTTTTTTAAGAGCTGACGTAACGTGTGAATTTCTCCTCTGTGAGATCAATAAAGTCTTATCTTATGGAACACCTTGGCATTATCCGTCGCTCCAGCAGCCCATGGGAATCGCCCCTTCACATGTGTGGAAACTAAAATGATAAATATTGCTTTTCTATTAAAGTAAATGTTCCTTTTTTAGTAAATGTTTGACCAAATGTTTAAAGTTCTGTTTGTCTGACCGACTATAACCCTTCTGTTACTTAAATGCTAAAGACTCGCTTGGTGTGAAAGATACTGATCAAACAGCCTTTTATGACACATATGATGAAACCATTCCTCGTCACACAAATGGCTCCGTGTCACCCTGCTAAAACCCTGATCAGTCACAATGCAGTCCCCGCCCCACAGCTCTGCATATTTATGAAGATGAGGTGCGGAAGCAGTTTAGGAACGTAAAAGCTCACAAAGCTCCTGGGCCAGACGGTGTCTCACCTGCAACTCTGAGACACTGTGCTAATGAGCTTGCCCCAGTGTTTACAGACATATTCAGCTCCTCACTGGAGGCTTGCCATGTGCCTGACTGTTTAAAACCTCCTGTTCTCAAGAAACCGAGGATCACTGGACTCAGTGACTACAGACCGGTGGCACTGACTTCTGTTAATCCATTTTCTTTCTTTGTTGTAAGTTTTTTGTTGTTTTGGACTGTGTGTACTGAATAAATAAATAAATTCATTAATTCATTCATTATGTTCAAGATTTTCCTTTACAAATCATTGGTTGTTTGGATTAGAAATTTTGGCTAAATATATCATATAGCAGACAAACAGTGATATTTGAGAAGTGAAATGAAGTTTATAGGATTTACAGAAAGTGTGCAAAAATTCTTTAAACAAAATTAGGCAGGTGCATAAATTTGGGCACCCCAACAGAAAAATATACATAATTATTTAGTAGATCCTCCTTTTGCAGAAATAACAGCCTCAAAATGCTTCCTATAGGTTCCAATGAGAGTGTGGATTTTGGTTGAAGGTATTTTCGACCATTCTTGTTTACAAAACATCTCAGGTTTGTTGGTTTCCAAGCACAGACAGCCCGCTTAACATCACACCACAGATTTTCAATAATATTCAGGTCTGTGGACTGAGATGGCCATTCCAGAACATTGTACTTGTTCCTCTGCATGAATGCCTTAGTTGATTTTGAGCAGTGTTTAGGGTCATTGTCTTGTTGAAAGATCCAGCCCCGGCGCAACTTCAACTTTGTCACTGATTCATGAACATTGTTCTCAAGAATCTGCTGATACTGACAGGAATCCATGTGACCCTCAACTTTAACAAGATTCCCAGTACCTGCACTGGCCACACAGCCCCACAGCATGATGGAACCACCTCCAAATTTTACTGTAGGTAGAAAGTGTTTTTCTTGGAATGCTGTGTTCTTTTTCAGCCATGCATACTGCCCCTTGTTATGTCCAAATAACTCAATTTTAGTTTCATCAGTCCATAGCACCTTATTCCAAAATGAAGCTGGCATGTCCAAATGTGCTTTAACATATCTCAAGAGACTCTGTTTGTGGTGTGTACACAGAAAAGGCTTCCTCTGCATTACAGCATCATACAGCATCTCTTTGTGCAAAGTGCGCTGTATAGTTGAATGATGCACAGAGACACTATCTGCAGCAAGATCATGTTGTATGTCTTTGGAGCAGGTCTGTGGGTTGACTATGACTGTTCTCACCATCCTTCACTTCAGCTTATTTGAGATTTTTCTTGGCCTGCCACTTCGGCCCTTAACTAGTACTGTGCCTGTGGTCTTCCATTTCCTCACTATGTTCCTCACAGTGGAAACTGACAGCTGAAATCTCTGAGATAGCTTTTTGTATCCTTCCCCTAAACCATGATGTTGAACAATCTTTGTTTTCAGGTCATTTGAGAGTTGTTTAGAGGCTCCCATGTTGCCACTCATTAGAAGAGATGCAAAGAGGGGAAACATTTGCAAATGACCACCTTAAATACTTTTTCTGATGATTGGATTCACCTGTGTAAGGTCAAGAGTCAATGAGCTTACCAAACCAATTTGTGTTCCAATAATTAGTGCTAAATGTATTCAAATCAAAAAATGACAAGGGTGCCCAAATTTATGCAACTGCCCAATTTTATTTAAAGAATTATTGCACACTTTCTGTAAACCCTATAAACTTCATTTCACTTCTCAAATATCACTGTGTTTGTCTGCTATACGATATATTTAACTGAAATTTTTGATCAAGACAACCAATGATTTGTAAAGGAAAATCATGAACATTATGAATGAATGAATGAAAACAACAAAAAACTTACAACGAAGAAAAAAAATGGATTAACAGTGCATCCGTATGCCTGAAAGGGTATAGGCAGAAGCAAAGCTTATTAATGCCGACCCAACTGGCAACACACAAAACTCAACCTTCTTCAGCAGATACATATCTTAAAAACATCATGTCTTTATATTGATTTTTAAACTGGTTGATATTTGGACATCATTTGAGTTCCTCCGTCAGGTTATTCCATATCCTCTCCAATCAACTTTTTAATCAAACTACGCTTTTCTTCTGAACAATGTCTTGAACGTCCCATTTTCCTCAGGCTTTCAAAGAGAAAAGCACGTTCAACAGGTGCTGGCTTCATCCTTAAATAGGGGACACCTGATTCACACCTGTTTGTTCCACAAAACTGACGAACTCACTGACTGAATGTCACACTACTATTATTGTGAACACCCCCTTTTCTTTTTTTACTAATAGCCCAATTTCATAGCCTTAAGAGTGTGCATATCATGAATGCTTGGTCTTGTTGGATTTGTGAGAATCTACTGAATCTACTGGTACCTTGTTTCCCATGTAACAATAAGAAATATACTCAAAACCTGGATTAATCTTTTTAGTCACATAGCACTACTATTATTCTGAACACTACTGTAAGTCTACATGAGTCCTTGGGTGTTATGCTCATAAGAGTCCAGCAGAGGGGGATGTAAGACCATTGATTTCCCAAGTGTACATGTTAAGGTCATGTTAAGGTTACCAATGAAGTTGTGTGAGCCGTTATCAGTAGATTTCTTTTTGGGAAACTAGTTCATGAGTGGACATTAATCATTTATGAAGATGCCACACTGTTTATATAACAGCCAGACAGGTAGCTAACATAAACATTCGAAGGCCTAATTTATCCTCTGTAAATTATGACGTACTACTCTCCTATTTTTTTTCTTTTCTTCCTTTCTCTTCTTTCTTTTCTGGCTTCCTGACAGATAACTATGCTTCATGATTGCTGAAGTTTTATATTTTGCCGGTGTCCCACATCCTGTCAAGATGAGCTCCATTGCGGAACTGCACTGTGCACGCGCATGGACTTTACATCTCATCTGTCAAGTTGAGCTACGTCACCTGGCTGGCTACTGTGGGAGGGGCCCCCTAGAGGGGGATTGTGATAACAGTGTTGCTGCACTTTCCTGCATTGACACTCACAAGACCTAAAGGGGCGCTCATGCAGTTTGTTGTCTGGGGGCCCCAGGCCAGGTCGGGCCGAGACAATTGATTGGTTTGCTTGCCTTGTTGCAACGGGCCTGCACCTGTGGTTAGAGTGTGTTCTGTGTTCTGCATGTGATAACATGCTGAGATGTGCAAAGTGCATATCAAAGTGTCTCGGGCCCTTTGTTGTTTTCCCATCAGGACCCCTGTGTTGTTAATGGGCGTGGTGGGGCTGTTCTATAAAGGCTGTGTGTTGTTTGAATGGAAAAAATGACACGCCATTGCGTTGTCAAAATGGGAAATTGTTGCTCCCTCTTTCATCCATTGCAGTCTTATACACCCTGTGGGACACGCATGGGCGTGGAAGGACAGGTTGAAGCTTGTACCCCAGAAGAACATTCTGATCAAGATCAGAATCTTTTTTTTTTTAATACCTCCCTGGTGATGAAACTTGCCCATCTCAGTCACGTGACCTGATGTGGACTCTGAGTTCTTGTCTCGGGAGTAAAATCGGACCCAGAACACAATGACACTGATGCAGCTGGAGTCAGGAAACATTTATAACTAAAGATCACAATTAAAACAATTAAAAACATCATGCAGGGTTTTTTGTTTTTTTTTCAAACAAACACACACAAACAAATAAATAAAATCACAGCAAACTTAAAGCACGCCGGGGGTTCGAGTCCGTGCGCGTCACTTGGCGTACACGGAGCTGTAGGCGCTGTCCACTTTGGGGCAGAAGCGCTTCGTGTGCGCTTTGGCGCCGGTTGCGCCGCACAGTGGACACACGTAGTGGCGCAGGTAGGGACACAGGATGTCCCCGTCCTTGTCCTTCAGCCAGTGGGAGCTGAACACAGCCTCCGACTCCCCGTTATGTTTGCAGAAGCTGCAGAACATCCGTGGCGCGGCCGCCGCGGGGCTCCTCCTGCGCTCTTTGGCTCTGCGGGGGCCCCCCGCTCTCAGCCCGGGCCCCGAGTGCGGCTTTGAGCTCAGCGCGCCCCACGGGTCATCGAGAGGGCGCTGATGAGCAAAACAACCCGTCATTTTCGGATCAGCGGGGAGATATGGCGCAGAGTTTGCGTCGACAGTATGAATGCGCAGAGAACCGAGAGCAGCGCACAGATGTTCAGGTTCGGAGCGCGGAGGAGGAGGAGGAGGAGGAGGAGAGCCCGCGGCGGGGCTCCCACCCACAATCTCTTTCATAATGTCCGACAGGCCCATGTAGTCCCGCCAGGGCTGGAAGCTGGTTCCGTCCGAGTCCATGAGTCGCAGCAGACGCTGGGAAAGTCCGCAAAACAAACCGCTCATCCTGGCACAAAGTCTGCGACTGTTCGGGCGCAGCGAGTGCGCTCACTTTTGATTGGTAATTACCTACAAGCTGTAAAGTCGCCGACCAATCACAGAACACCTGCAGCACGTGCATAGCGCTGTCACTCATCCTCTCACGCACATGCACGCGCGCTTCTTCCACGTTTAAACCGTTTACAAAGAAAAGTGTTTTCAGACTGAGACCAGAACCAAAGATCCAGATGAATCCAGAAAATCATCTCAACCTTTCATCACTGCCATGAAAAAAAACTTCAAATATATAACAGAGAATCACGAAATTTAATGACGAGATTATGGAGGTTTATCTCGTTAGAATAAAAAACGTGTAAATCTTACAAATTCAGTTTAAATAAGTCCCCCAAACCTTCCCCCCAGCCGCTGAGCAAAGTACACTGATGACAGCAGTCAGGAAGAAACCTGAAGAAGAACAGACAGCGGGGTGACCATCTGCTCTGACAACATTGTAACGCAATGTTAAAATACCTTCAGCAACATCAGCTCAGTCTTGCAGTTGTTTAATTGGTATCCCAGTGCAAAGTATATATATATATATATATATATATAAATTATAGATTTATTGTTGTTTACATTAATTATTAAGATCGTATTCTCTTACATACAATTTGTACATGTTCAATAAAGCCCCTATCAATCAATCAATCATAAACAATATCTATGTTTTAATGGCATCTGCAGGAGGGCGTGCACGTGAGCATACATGAGCTTTTGTCAATGGCGGAAGTTAGCTTGTGATGCACGTCGGTGAAATGTCTTGTGAATGACTCCAGAGGTGTTTTCAGTTTTACAAGAGTTTATTTCTCACTAACTTTTACATCATAGATGACAAAGAGGTTATATTTACACACAAATAAAACAGAGTTTGCAGTCAGCTACCAGCCTGTGATGTCATGGTGCTGCTCTACTCTGATTGGCTGTCACACCCACCCCTCAAAAAAACAAAAATAAAAACACCAACAACAACAGAACAGATTGAAATAGAATGTAACTTTTAAACCTCTTAAAATATGTCCAGGGGCCTGTACTACAAAGCGGGGTTAACTTATTCAGATGTAACCCAGGGTCAACCTCTTAAACCGGGGTTGACAAAACCTGGTTTCCTCAAGTGCTGTTAATCGGTACTACGACGCTGAATAAGATGTTGATTTGTTGAACCTGTGTTAACCTAATTGGAGTTTGTAAAAGGGGCGGGTTGCAGCGCACATCATTTTTCAATGATGGCGCGGTCACCTTACTTTACCGAAGAAGAATCCACGATTATTATGCAGAGCTACGAGGAATTTAAATTAATGTTAAGGGGGAAATCGAACACATCGTCTGCCAATAAAGCAAGACAGGCTTATTGGCAACATATTGCTGATCGGGTAAATGCGTACGTACAATTCAATTGTTCTCCAAATCTGTTACAGATGATTAACCTGTGGAATGTCTAATATGTGTTAAAAAATGACCCTCTTTCATTAATTACGCCCAGATGCAACACGATTCAGAAGTGGGCATAGGCCTACTAATAAATGTTAGGTTAATTTAATGTTTCCTAAATAGGCTACCTTGACTGTATGATTGCTATTCCTAATCCTGTCAATATGTCAGATGCAATAGCAGCAGGTGAAGATGAAATATAAAAACATCCTTCAGAACGGTAGGTTTATATTCAGAGCTTGATAAGCCCCACTTTGCCTAATTAATGGACATGCATTAGACCTATTTTGATATTAGTAATTACCCGCGATTGCATAAAACCCTTCTTTGATTTGCATTGTGGATAAATGACCAGGGAAAACGACAAATGCATCCAACAGTTTACATAGAACAAGTACTACTTTGCGAATCATACGACATACAGTATTCTTGCTCAGATATTCAGCATCACCGATGGAATACATAAATTGTCCACTGGCAAAATAGGCACAAGGCACGTTATCTGCTCGATCCTCGGGGCATTGCTACACTGTAAAAAATGACCTTTGTACAGGAAAACGCTGGCAGCTGTGGTTACCAGGGAATTCCTGTAAAACATACAGCAGCACAGTAGATAACATTACAGACATAATATGTATATGGATTTACAGTGAATGAACCACGGCTGACTCACATTAAAGGAACTTAAATCTACAAACAAGAGCTCTTTTTTTGTACATTTAACTGATGTATTTTTTACAGGAATTCCCTGGTAACCACAGCTGCCAGTGTTTTCCTGTAAAAACAACAGTCTTTTTTTACAGTGTACGATGGGTGATGTTACAGACGTCTGGCCCGATCAGCTGACAAAGATGACGAATTCCCTCGGCTGAGAATCTATATCTTTCATAGAGAATATCGTCTGGGTATGTCAGCGGATTCTGGCGGTCTTTAAAAACCCTCGCCCTGCATAGAGAGCCCCTCACAATATCAAACGGATCATCCAGGTAGGCCGGCATTGTCTTCAAAGTGATTGAAGGTGGATGGGCGGTACTTATAAAGGGAGTGGTTAAGAGAAAACTTCAAGCTAACCTAGAACATAACCTGCTCGGAGCAGGTTTGGCACACAGCATAAATTGCCATGGCAGCATACCTCGATCAAAACCTATCCACCTTTCGTAGTACGGGTTAACCGGGAAGTTACTCCACACGTCATCAACTTACTCCCGAAGTTACCCTGATAAGCCAGTAACCCCACTTCGTAGTACAGGCCCCTGGTGTCCAACGTGTGTGTCCCAAGAATGTTCCCTGTGAATTTGAAGACTGGCAGTAAGAGGACTGGACGTATGCAGAAACACAGACAGACAGACAGATGGACAGACAGACAGACGGATGGATGGATGGATAGACGGATGGATGCAAAGTCTTCACAATACTCAGGTAAAAATAAAAATTTAATTAAAAAAGCACTAGGCTGGTCAAACACACAGAAACAGAAATATTACAGCTTAGCATCCAGACAGAGTCCATGACTGTAACGAGGGACAGACCAAAAGACAAATGAGGAGAAGAGTTCCAGTGAAACTTATGAGTCAGTCAGGTGGTTTTATTATTTTTTTCTCGGCCATCAAAATATGGCCATTGGGTATTGTGAAGGCGTCTGTCCATCTGTCCGTCTGCCTGTCTGTGCTCAGAATACACTGTTTTTGGAACCTGAGAACACCTCTGGAGTCATTTACAAGACATTTCACTGACGCGCATCACGCGCCGTCAAAGCTGACTTCTGCTCTTGTCAAAAGCTCATGAAGATTCATTAAGGTATGTCTTCTATCATTCATTCCAATTCTAAGGTAGAACTCTACTAGTGTACACTGAATTATATCTAGCTATCTAATAAAAGAAGGGGTGAGTGGAGCCACGAAGGTGCCTGGTCTTGAGAACCAGGGATGGTAGGTGCATGCACACACACACGCCCTCCTGCAGACGCTGTGAAAACGTAAATACAATATTGTTTAGGATTGATTTTATTCTGCAACATTGATATGAACATCCAGAGGTGAACGTATCAATGAAACACTTCTTTCTACTGTGTCCTTGTGAAATTATCACATGATCAAATAGAGGGGCTGATTGAACAAGTCCAAACTGTAACCAAGACAACGGGACCTTAATCATTAACGTAAATACACACTGCACATTATAAAGAAGACAGACTGCCGAGGGTTTTTTAGTGCGGTGGCTTAGTGGTTAACACTGTTACCTCACAGCAAGAAGGTCATGGGAACAATTCCCACCTGTGTCCTTTCTGTGTGGAGTTTGCATGTTTGTGTGGGTTCCATCCAGCTTCCTCCCACATCCAAAGACACGCAGGTTAGATGGACTGGAGACTTTAAACTGTCCGTAGGTGTGACTGTGCTTGTCTATGTGTGACCCTCTGACAGACTGGTGTCCTGTCCAGGGTGAACCCGCCTCTCACCCTGTGACTGATGGGATTGGCTCCAGGCCCCACGACCCTGAGCCTGAGTGAGCGGTTGAAGATGAGTGAGTGAGTATGTCCACCTCCTGTTGGATGAATGTTGGACGTTGTGAGTGAAAGGTGGAGAACATGCGATGATTTTCTACAAGACTTTTGTCACATAAGATGGATCAAAGCCTTCCTCAGCACCACACAGTAAAAACCAGAAAAATAAACTCATCTTTGACTTTAAACTGACACTGTCACACCGAACTGACACTTAAACCTTCAATAACACTATGTAACAAATTGTTATTTTAGTTTAGTTCCTGGGTACACAGTGTGTTTTCTTAACCTGTTATGCCTTAAATAAATAGAAAATAGCTGTTATTCCACAGAAACTTTGCTTCTGTGATCAGGACAATGATATTTTGAAATCTGTCTGTTTTCAAGAATATTCTCGATTCGCCTTCACTACTACTGAGTAGTCTTCTAGAATATTCTATAACTGCTAGAACTGTCCAGAATTTTCTAGAAATTTCAAGAAACTTTTAGAACTTTCTAGAACATAAAAAAAAAAAAAAAAATCAAAGTTTGTGCTGAATGTAGTCATTTTTCCATAGACTTTAGACATAAGCAGTCGAAATATAACAGAAGCCAGGAACAAAAATTGTTACATAGTGTAATTTACAGACTTTGTCCAAAGTGATGTTTGCTGCCCCCTGGTGGTTGTGAGGTGTCCAGTCTAACATAAATCCAAACTGATTCTTTTAATTTAAAACATAACAGTATCATGTCATTTTAAAGACACGCTGGACTTTATTGAGTTAAAAGGATTAAAAACACAAACAGGTTAAAATGAGCGGTCCTGTGGGGAGCGCAGCATCGTGTCCATGTCCTGAGTGTCCAGCTGTCCAACTCTGTCTCAGAAACAAACAGTTAAGAAGAGATGGAGAAATGTTCAATAGCCATTGTGACACGATCTTTATTGATTACTGGGTAAAGTGTGGATCATTTAATGATCAAATACAGCTAGCCTCTAGGGTGGCGCGGTGGCTTAGTGGTTAGCACTGTTACCTCACAGCAAGAAGGTATGCTGCTCGCAGGATTGTGTCCCACCTGGTCTTTTCTGTGTGGAGTTTGCATGTTCTGGCCGTGTTCCCATGGGTTTCCCCCAACGTCCAAAGACGTGTGGGTCAGTGAAGTGGTGACTTTAAGTTCTCTTAAGGTGTGAATGTGTGTGTCTGTGTCTACATGTGGACCTGTGGCCGACTTGCTGTCCTGTCCAGGATTCAGATTCTGACAACTTTATTGATCCCTAAATGGGCAATTCATTTTACACCCAATGACCTCAGACAAATATACAGCAATTAATCCACAATTATTACTAGTTGAACGTAATAATGGCATCAGAATTAAAACAACCGCACATATACCTTTCATTTGTTTATGTACACTAAACTTTGAAACAGTCCATTATCCAAATTGAGGAAATGTAAGAGTGTGTGTGTGTGTGTGTGTGGGGGGGGGCGGCGGCACAGCAACACATGTTCGTGCCAGGGGCTTGGGGGGGAACAGGGAGCTGTCACAGCTAAAGCTGCGCCGCGCCCCGGAGGGGGAAGTGAGTGGCGTGAACAGGGGCCGGGATGGGGATGGGATAGGAAAACAAAGGAGGGGTAGGGGGTGGTGGGACCCCCCATGACTCCTGATTCGAGGAAGCAGGTATACAACATGAGTGACCTCTGACATACTCAAATGACTCTTTGAAATTTCACCATGAAAGTTTCTGCAAAATCATCTAGTGCACCACATGACCACAAAGACAGGTCATCACATAAGCTCCACCCTCCTCTGTGGGCTGGGTGAGGTATCAAATAGGGTCCTGACATACCTACAGCTCAGCTGCAGCGCAGCGTACAGCTCCGGCGTGCTCGGGCTTCGGAGTCCACTTCCTCCACACAAATCTGGAATCCTGTTGGTCGGCACGTCACTGTGTGACGGCGTCACTGGATGGTACAAAAGTGGCATCAGATACACACACACACACACACACACACTGTGATTCTCAGACAGTTTATTCACACAACCTGCATAATTTCTACTCACCGACAGCCAGACTTTGAGTTCCTTCTTTAGGTGTCGACGGACTCTCACAGAAGTAACATCGCTTCAGCAGACACGCCCTCTGCTGTTCAAAGTCACACCTCTGCACACACACGCGCACACACACCTCTTCCATTTCAATTTGTTTTCATTTAGCACCAAATCACAACAGAGTTGCCTCAAAGAGCTTCACACAGGTAAGGTCTAACCTTACCAACCCCTAGAGCAACAGCGGTAAGAAAAAACTCCCTCTGAAGAAGAAACCTCAAGCAGACCAGACTCAAAGGGGTGACCCTCTGCTTGGGCCATGATACAGATACAAATTACAGAACAATTCACAAAACAAATATACAGGAAATGCTGTTGGTGCACAGGACAGGAGGGTTTCAGAAACAGACACCACACCCATCTCTGGATGGAGCTGCACCTTAAACAGAAAGAAAAAACAGAATCAGGTATCAGAAAGACAAGAAATACTGTATAATTTGTCAGCATTAACAAGAAAAACAGGAAATACTAAGGTGATCACTGACCACTAGCCCTAAACTTCACTAACAGACCCAGAATTTAGATAAAGTTGAGGCCGCGGACGCTCCAATTACTAATAAATGAATTAAAAGAGTAAAAAGTGTCAAACAAAACTGTACCAGTATGCTAGCCATATGAAAGGGAAAATAAGTGCATCTTAAGTCTGGACTTGAAAGTCTCCACAGAATCTGACTGTTTTATTGATGCAGGGAGATCATTCCACAGAACAGGGGCACGATAAGAGAAAGATCTGTGACCCACAGACTTCTTATTCACCTTAGGGACACAAAGTAGTCCTGCACCCTGAGAACGCAAAGCCCGGGCCGGTACGTAAGGTTTAATTAGGTCAGCTAGGTAGGGAGGTGCCAGTCTGTGAACAATTTTATAGGTTAATAGCAGAACCTTAAAATCTGATCTCACTGGGACAGGAAGCCAGTGAAGAGACGCCTAAATGGGTGTAATGTGGTCAAACTTTCTGCTTCCTGTCAAAAGTCTGGCTGCAGCATTTTGAACCAATTGGAGACCCCTAATGCTAGACTGCAGTAAACCAGAAAATAGAACATTGCAGTAGTCCAATCTAGAAGAGACAAACACATGGATCAGGGTCTCAGCATCAGCCATAGACAGGATGGGACGAATCTTCACTATATTTCGCAGGTAGAAGAAAGCAGTCCTAGTAATATTTCTAATGTGGAGGTCAGGATCAAAAATTACCCCAAGGTTCCTCACTTTGTCAGTGTGATGTATGACACACGAGCCTAGGCTGAGCGTTAACTGGTCAAATTGATGCTGATGTCTCAATGGACCAAGAACCATCATTCAGTCTTATCAGAGTTTAAAAGTAGGAAGTTTCTAGATCTCACTGCTGCAAGGCAATCTTCTAAGGATTTTATGTGAATGAGATTACCAGCAGTTATCGGCATGTATAACTGAGTATCATCAGCATAGCAGTGAAAGGTAATCCAAAACGCCGCAATATGTGCCCAAGGGGGGCTATATAAAGGGAGAAAAGCAGGGGGCCTAAGACAGACCCCTGTGGAACCCCAAATTTCATGTCACTAAGGTTAGAGGTAGTGTTACTGTATAAAACACAGTAAGAACGACTGGTCAAGTATGACATCAGCCATGCAAGGGCACTCCCAGTAATCTTAAACTGATTTTCCAGACTATCGAGTAGAATATGATGATCCACTGTATCAAATGCAGCACTGAGATCTAACAGCAGCAGTTATCTGCACACTTCAAAATCCTGTAAAAATGCATTTAAATTCACTTTGTGGTGTAAACGCAACCAAAAAAAGACCGTCAGAGTCAATGCTGGAACCAGCAAAAAACAAAGCCTGCTGCACTCAGGTGGGTGGAGCTTACTTGATGCTGGTCAGCCTGCAGACTTGTTGGAATGCGCATCATTATATGACCATTTGGTGACAGGGTTGCTAAGGGCGTTGCTAAGGAAGTGACATCACACTCCCAGCTTCAATCATCAGACCTGAGCCAGGTGGGAGCATGTGGGCGGTCCCAGCAGCAGAGTAAGCGGGGTTCGGAACCTGAAAGGTACCTGCTGTCGGTTGTCCTCTCACCTCGCGGCTGAGCCGAATGGCAGCCTCAGTGAAGGCCCGCCTCTCGCTGTCAAAAGTCCGCCTCTGACTTTCCAGCTGCGCCCAGCTGACCTGAAGACGTTCCCACTCCTCTAAAAAGTAGGAATCGGTGAGTTCCGAGAGGATGGGTGGGGCGAGGCTGTCCTACGGAAAAAGGACGGTGTTTGGCGGCGAGCCGATGGATGGTTTCGGTGTTCGTGTCCTAACAGTCGTACCTGCAGCATTTGCTGTTGTAGTTTTACAAGCTGTTGACTTTCACTCAGTTCTTGTTCGAGATGAGCGAGGATCTTATCGTGGTTGGTACCACCAGCAGGCGGAGCTAAAACAAAGACCAGAAAGATGGTGGTCACATGATCAGGCTGGAAATGCCAGGAACCCAAAGCTGGCCTGTACTCAGACAGGAACCGGACCGGGATTGAGGTTTACCTTCAGAAAGAACATCCTGTAGTTTCCTCTGCACCTTCATCCAGCTCTGAACCACGCCTCCCGTCACATGGTCACCGAGCTCCGCCTCCACGTGATCCAGCCTACTCATTGCACGAGCGTCCTGGCCACCGGTCTCCACGCCGAGCAGCGTCTGAAAGGTTCGACATGAAACATGAACAGGTGAAGTGAGGGAGCTGGCTCTTGTGCTCGGCGTCCTTACCTGCTCCATGTCCACTCTGAGCGCGTGAAGGAGCGTTGTGAGTCCGTGACGCAGCTTCATGGCCTCCCTCAACTCGGCTTCTCGCCGCTCCAGCATCACACGCAGCAGCACCTCCTCCCACCTGCGAGGCCGCACAGCCGCTGAGGGCGGAGCCATGACAAACACAGGAATGTGCACAATCCTGACTTACTGTGTGGCACACCTGCACGATGTCATCGTTTCTTGCTGTCCTCGCTCGCCAGGCGGTGGAAGGTTCAGCACCTCGAAGTCTGGAGAGAGAAACAATAAAAGCTTCAGAACACCTGCAGATGGATGAGGAGGCAAAAACCCCAGCGAGGACACCTGCACCCACGCCAGGCTCCACCCCCACCTGCGTCTGAATCGATGAATGAGTTTACAAAAAAAAAACAAAAAAAAAAAACAAAGAAACCCAAACGGGACAGAGCTGGTTTAGTCTCAGTGCTCAAGGACACAGCCAGCGGTACCCGAGTGCGGTCCCGAGTCTCACATGGGTCTCGGTTCTGGATCCCGTCAGCGAGCTGGAGCAGTCGTTCCTTCAGCCTGCTGCACTGCTGCTCTCTGCGGCTCAATTCTGCCTCCTGCTGGTTACAGCGCAGCTGCAGACGGACACACTGAAACACACCAACGCTCGCGTCAAGACCGTTACATTTTGACGCTTTACACTCCATCATCATTGCTGCGCTTTACTTTTCCCTGTTCACATTTCAGCGCCTCCTGAAGTCTGGCAGCGTGCCGCTCTGTCTCCTTCAGCCGCTCTGTCTCCTTCAGCCACTCCTACAAAATAAAACATTATTTTTCCAAACAAACAATCAAAATCTCTTGTCATGTGACACGCACCACCAGCGAGTCCACGCCATGCCTTTGGCTCTCTCCACACACCCACCAGGAAGCGTTGTGTCTGAGCTCAGGGTTACTGGGGTCTGCAGGTCAAAGGAAGAATGAAGGAAGCAGAATGAAGCTGTCAAGAATATCCACTGTTTGGAGTGTGTCAGGTCAAAGGTCACATAGTTACCTGTGTCCTTGTCATGTCCTCCTGCTGTCCTCTGAGTGCTGCGTTCACACCACATCATGTCCACGGGGACAAAGAGCCGTTTCTGCAGTTTGGTGACTCTTCAGAATCAGCAGGTGAAAACGCCTCTGCTCATCACCAGCAGGAAGTGTCAAAATAAAAGCACCCAGACTTTTTAAATCTACAGCTTCCTGTCTTCCATCAAAATTAAATATTTCTTATTCCTGTTACAAAAATTAAGATTTTTTTCAGAAATGGCTGAAAAAAAATTAGTTTAACGGCCATAATTAACAAAAACAAAAAAAATAAAATAAAATAAATAAATAATTTTAAATGAAATTACAAAAATGTTCACAGCTTGAGGCTGAGATTAAAAACAAAAGCAAATAACCTATAAATACTTAAAAAACAAAAAGTTTGAGGGAAACAACACAGAAATCCAGCTAGTGAAGAGGAATTCATTTTATAAAAGGATTAAAAAGAAGGTTTTAATCAATGTAAACATGATTCCAGTGTGACAAACAAACATGGGAATGACATCATTAAAGACACACGTGGTTCGATTATGCTTCATCATGGCACTTGAACTTGAACTTATTTATTTGGCACACAAACTCATCAATAACAAAAACTGATATACAAGACAATTCCACAGTGACACGTGTGACCAAAAAGGGGGTGAGCAGAAGCAAAGCTTATAAACGCCCACCACGTATATATATACATACATATATACACATTACCAACCCCCAGAGCGAGCACACAGGCAACAGTGATAAGGAAAAACTTCCTCTGATGTATTGAGGAAGAAACCTCAAGCAGACCAGACTCTAAGGGGTGACCCTCTGCTTGGGCCAAGCTACAAACACATTTAACAACACAAATTCAAATCCCAGTATCATAAACTTATCTAGTGAACATCGTGTCTTCGTCTACATACATATTTACATACATATACAGTATACATGTATACACACACCAACATACACCTACACATACATAATTACACACACACACACACACATATATATATATATATATATATATATATATGTATGTATACACGCATACATATATACATACACATATACATACATGCACATACACAAATGAAGGTTACTGAACTGCAGTCGGCCCAGAGTGCTATACAGTGAGGAGCCGGGGGTTGTCTGTGCCCACACAGGTGCTGACCACGCTGGGCTTCCTGGCAACAGGGGGAGCTGGCTGATCGGTCAGGAGTGTGCCAGTCAACCTTGAGCCGAGCCACCGAATCATCCGAATGTCATCCAGGTACATCACATTCCAGTGCAATTTGCAGCAAGAGCCTGTTTACCGACTGTAATCTGAGCTACTGACTACACACATGTTGCTATAAAGGCGCCATCACATGATCTGTCTGTCCGTCCATCTGTCTGTCTGTGCTCAGCATAAGTCCAGTCCTGTTACTGCCGGACTCTTGAAATTCACAGGAAAAGTTCTTGGTACACAGACCTTGGACAAGTTCAGAGATGGCTACCTTTGGTGTATTTTAAGAAGTTAAAATGTCACATTCCGTTTTGTGTTTGAGTGACACAGGTGACAGCCAATCAGAGGAGAGCTGCACTGTGACATCAGTCGCTGCTCTCTTCAAAACAATTTCGTTTTGTGTTTAGAAACATGTTTGTCACATATTATGTAAAAGCTAGCAAGAAATAAACACTTCTAAAACTGAAAACCCTGTTTTTGGAACCTAATAACACTTTTGGAGTGATTTATAATTCATTTAGCTGATGTTAGCATGCGTGCTAACTTCCTATGGAGTTAAAAACTACAGTTTACACAACTTCTGCTCTTGTCAAAAGCTCATGTACACACAAATGCAAGGCCTCCTGCAGACGCCGTCAAAACACAAATATTATGATTGATAGATTTATTATTATTATTTATTGAACATGTACAAATTGTACATAAGACAATAGGATTAATAATTAATTAAACAAATCAAATCTATTTTATTTATATAGCGCCAAATCACAACAAACAGTTGCCCCAAGGCGCTTTATATTGTAAGGCAAAAGCCATACAATAATTATGTAAAACCCCAACGGTCAAAACGACCCCCTGTGAGCAAGCACTTGGTTACAGTGGGAAGGAAAAACTCCCTTTTAACAGGAAGAAACCTCCAGCAGAACCAGGCTCAGGGAGGGGCAGTCTTCTGCTGGGACTGGTTGGGGCTGAGGGAGAGAACCAGGAAAAAGACATGCTGTGGAGGGGAGCAGAGATCGATCACTAATGATTAAATGCAGAGTGGTGCATACAGAGCAAAAAGAGAAAGAAACACTCAGTGCATCATGGGAACCCCCCAGCAGTCTACGTCTATAGCAGCATAACTAAGGGATGGTTCAGGGTCACCTGATCCAGCCCTAACTATAAGCTTTAGCAAAAAGGAAAGTTTTAAGCCTAATCTTAAAAGTAGAGAGGGTGTCTGTCTCCCTGATCTGAATTGGGAGCTGGTTCCACAGGAGAGGAGCCTGAAAGCTGAAGGCTCTGCCTCCCATTCTACTCTTACAAACCCTAGGAACTACAAGTAAGCCTGCAGTCTGAGAGCGAAGCGCTCTATTGGGGTGATATGGTACTACGAGGTCCCTAAGATAAGATGGGACCTGATTATTCAAAACCTTATAAGTAAGAAGAAGAATTTTAAATTCTATTCTAGAATTAACAGGAAGCCAATGAAGAGAGGCCAATATGGGTGAGATATGCTCTCTCCTTCTAGTCCCTGTCAGTACTCTAGCTGCAGCATTTTGAATTAACTGAAGGCTTTTCAGGGAACTTTTAGGACAACCTGATAATAATGAATTACAATAGTCCAGCCTAGAGGAAATAAATGCATGAATTAGCTTTTCAGCATCACTCTGAAACAAGACCTTTCTAATTTTAGAGATATTGCACAAATGCAAAAAAGCAGTCCTACATATTTGTTTAATATGCGCATTGAATGACATATCCTGATCAAAAATGACTCCAAGATTTCTCACAGTATTACTAGAGGTCAGGGTAATGCCATCCAGAGGAAGGATCTAGTTAGACACCATGATTCTAAGAATTGTGGGGCCAAGTACAATAACTTCAATTTTATCTGAGTTTAAAAGCAGGAAATTAGAGGTCATCCATGTCTTTATGTCTGTAAGACATTCTTGCAGTTTAACTAATTGGTGTGTGTCCTCTGGCTTCATGGATAGATAAAGCTGGGTATCATCTGCATAACAATGAAAGTTTAAGCAATGCTGTCTAAGGGAAGCATGTATAAAGTGAATTAAATTGGTCCTAGCACAGAACCTTGTGGAACTCCATAATTAACCTTAGTCTGTGAAGAAGACTCCCCATTTACATGAACAAATTGTAATCTATTAGATAAATATGATTCAAACCATTGCAGCGCAGTGCCTTTAATACCTATGGCATGCTCTAATCTCTGTAATAAAATTTTATGGTCAACAGTATCAAAAGCTGCACTGAGGTCTAACAGGACGAGCACAGAGATGAGTCCACTGTCTGAGGCCATAAGAAGATCATTTGTAACCTTCACTAATGCTGTTTCTGTACTATGATGAATTCTAAAACCTGACAAACTCTTCAAATAGACCATTCCTCTGCAGATGATCAGTTAGCTGTTATGTGTCGGACACAGCTCGGAGAACCGACCAGCGTTTGAAGGACCCAGTATGAAATAAGCAGAGCACAGTACAAAGGCTAACTGAATTTAATACATAACAGTGATACAAAAATAACAGAAAGTGCGGTCTGGCGTGGTGCGCTCCCAGCAGCGCTAACGGTCCGGAGCCAGAAGCTGTTCGGACCCAAGGACCCCGCCGACACCCCCCAGGTGGCCGCAACAAACCGAGTCTGTGAAAGAAGGAACCATTATGTGAGTCCACACTCTACACACAGAGAGAACACTTAAAGGTGTACAAACAGCAAACACTTCCTGGCTTGATTACTAATCAGCTTCCCAACCTGCAGGCATGGAACATCCAGTTCACAAAACTCCACTGCAGTGGAAGCCGATACATGACTAACATACAGCTCAATATAATAAAGGTGTGAGGGACACCACATTTACTGACTGTATAAATGTTAGTCACAAAATCTAACGTACCTCAGGAAGTGTGCTGACGAGCGTGAGACCTCACCCCCTCCTCTTTCACAGACCGTGCATCAAACCCTGGACGTTCTCTGCAGCCACTGATGATGAGATGGCTCCCGAGACGACGATCTCACCCGTCTGGTCACAAGGTTGAGTCTCTGGCAAATAAACACTGTATACTCCAGTCTTAAATGCCACCATGTTCCAATCCATATAGATGCACCTCAGCTGTGAGTCCTGACGAGCCGCAGGTGATCAGGGTGAGGTCCTGATAACCTCAGCAACACAGCCACTCAGTCCCAAATGCAAGCCACCTGGAAGGAAAAACAAAAGACAGAAACAAAAAGGCAGCCAGGCCCCCCAGCCATACAACATTAGCTGTTTTACAACTACCCTTTCAAGAATTTTTGAGAGAAAAGGAAGGTTGGAGATTGGCCTATAATTAGCTAAGATAGCTGGGTCAAGTGATGGCTTTTTAAGTAATGGTTTAATTACTGCCACCTTAAAAGCCTGTGGTACATAGCCAACTAATAAAGATAGATTGATCATATTTAAGATCGAAGCATTAAATAATGGTAGGGCTTCCTTGAGCAGCCTGGTAGGAATGGGGTCTAATAGACATGTTGATGGTTTGGAGGAAGTAACTAATGAAAATAACTCAGACAGAACAATCAGAGAGAAAGAATCTAACCAAATACCGGCATCACTGAAAGCAGCCAAAGATAACGATACGTCTTTGGGATGGTTATGAGTAATTTTTTCTGTAATAGTTAAAATTTTATTTGCAAAGAAAGTCATGAAGTCATTACTAGTTAAAGTTAAAGGAATACTCGGCTCAATAGAGCTCTGACTCTTTGTCAGCCTGGCTACAGTGCTGAAAAGAAACCTGGGGTTGTTCTTATTTTCTTCAATTAGTGATGAATAGTAAGATGTCCTAGCTTTACGGAGGGCTTTTTTATAGAGCAACAGACTCTTTTTCCAGGCTAAGTGAAGATCTTCTAAATTAGTGATACGCCATTTCCTCTCCAATGTACGGGTTATCTGCTTTAAGCTGCGAGTTTGTGAGTTATACCACAGAGTCAGGCACTTCTGATTTAAGGCTCTCTTTTTCAGAGGAGCTACAGCATCCAAAGTCGTGCTCAATGAGGATGTAAAACTATTGACGAGATAATCTATCTCACTCACAGAGTTTAGGTAGCTACTCTGCACTGTGTTGGTATATGGCATTGAAGAACATAACAAAGAAGGAATCATATCCTTAAACCTAGTTACAGCACTTTCAGAAAGACTTCTACTGTAATGAAACTTATTCCCCACTGCTGGGTAGTCCATTAAAGTAAATGTAAATGTTATTAAGAAATGATCAGACAGAAGGGGGTTTTCAGGGAATACTGTTAAGTCTTCAATTTCCATACCATAAGTCAGAACAAGATCTAAAGCATGGTTAAAGTGGTGGGTGGACTCATTTACATTTTGAGCGAAGCCACCTGAGTCTAATAATAGATAGTCATACAAACACACAGATAAAACAAAAATAAGATACATAAAATACATAGAAGTAAAGGAAGAAGTAAAATAAGACCTAGTAAAATAACTAAAACGTAACATAAGATCTAATAAAATTAAATAAAACAGAAGTAAAGCAGTTCAGGTTTTATCTGTGGAGTGGTCACTTTTTTGAGTTCATTATGGCGACGGCATTTGGTATAAAAGATTGTTTTCCCCCCTCCTGTCTGCATATATAGTGATGGTAAATGCCACACTGGCAGAACCATTTATGAACATTAATACACATATATATATTAATACAGACAATGCAGGAATGTCTGCGTCAGGTGCGCGCAACAGGGGGCAGAGAGGAGGTGAGAACGCAGCCTGCAGGTTCTCTGCACAGAGGAGTCAGAGTGCACAGTTTGGCTGCAGACAGACTGTGCACTCTGACTTCTCTTCTACTTGTTGTTGAGCTGAGTTGCAGGGCTGCGCTCTGAGTTCTGTTATAGTTTATCTTTCCTCCTTTGACTGCGTGATGCGCGCGTGCGTGAACAAACCGTTCTTGAGCAAATGTGGAGATGTCTGGAGTTCTACTCGATGTTGACATGTCATGTTAAAGTAATCATCGAAGTGCTCACACAGGAAGATGAACTTTTGCTCACATGGAGCGTGTGAGAGTGTAGACTATGTTTTTGCTAAGACCATGTTTTTGCTAAGCACAGATGTACATTTTAATTAACAGTCCAGCCTTGAGCAGAGAGCAGTGTGACCTGCACACCAGCTCAGGGTTGATGCTGGAGGCATAAAGCCATAACAATTTTCATATCGATGTGAGAACAGACTTTGAGTCGCCACTGTGTTTTTGTATATTGTCTCTTCCATATGTCTGTATGCAATTTTATTTCAATAAATACAGGAGGCAAGTGGGCAGGACCCTTCAGAGCTGACGGGACGGTCGGTGACGAGGGTCACGTCCGTTTGCTCTCTCCTGATTCAGGAAAAGAAATTCAGTGTCTCCTGCGTGATTATTGTCTGTGTTAATTGAGTTGTTCTCCTTTTCAGGTTTAACTCTGACATTTCATGGTCCTTCGGAGCCAGATGCCAATAGACCGGAGAATCGTCAGCCCGTGACGGACCCCGTTGGAGACCACCGCCGGGATTATATCCAGCTGAGAGACCCTTTCCGGGAATGGGACTCCTCCCTGATGGGTCGGCGCTTACCGGGGTGAAGGCATTCAAATTTCAGCGGCAGAGTTTGATCGCGGGTGAGACCTGTTTTTCTTATGTGAACGTGTGTGACTGAGAGTCACTGCGGAAAAAAAACCCCGTAATGTCTTTTAGGTTCATCTCTTGACTAAAATGTTGCAAGGTGTAAGGTGCGAGGTAAAAGTCAGGCTGTAAAGCATTAAATTCTACTTTCTGAGAGAGAAAGGGAAAAATCAGGTGGCACAGCGGTTAGAGACCATCTGTTACGGAGCCATGCGCTCGCGCTCCATTCCTGCTGTGTCAGACACCTGATGTGAGCTGTCGGCTCCATGTTGAGCCAACAGCGGTTTACAATTGGGAACAAAAATATGCAAGAGACAACTAAAGACCACTTTCGGTCCGGTAAAAGCACGTAAAAACTGTACAGTGTCGGGTTGGTGAAACCTTTGGTGGGCGGGCCGCAAAATTCTGGGATAAATCGTTCCCTTAATATTATCCACAGGAAATATTAATAAAGCGGTTGGAGCAGAAACGTGATAACAGCTGAAGTGCAGCGGGGTGAATGTGTTTGTGTGAATGTGTATGTATGTCTGAGAGCATGCACAACTGAATTGTGGGTTGGCCTGACATCTGTCTAACCAACAGACCTAAACAAAGCCACCCACTGCGAAGTAAGTTGTAAACACTCTATACGCACCACACCTGTTTGCAAGCCTATGAGTCTGGAAAGAAGCATTAAGCAAGGTCACCCACCTCTCAGAGGTCAAAGTGGTGACACTTTTCAGGCTGATCGGCGACCAAACAGTGAAAAAAGAACAACAACCTGTTCGTTTAGATCTCCCTATGAGATAACCCCACGAACAGCTAAAATGGGAAGTTGTTCTCACAATCAACATGACACACAGCCACAGTCTAATGATTTTAGGTACAGTAGTGTTCAGAATAATAGTAGTGTGGCATTCAGTCAGTGAGTTGGTCAATTTTGTGGAACAAACAGGTGTGAATCAGGTGTCCCCTATTTAAGGATGAAGCCAGCACCTGTTGAACATGCTTTTCTCTTTGAAAGCCTGAGGAAAATGGGACGTTCAAGACATTGTTCAGAAGAACAGCGTAGTTTGATTAAAAAGTTGATTGGAGAGGGGAAAACTTATACGCAGGTGCAACAAATTATAGGCTGTTCATCTACAATGATCTCCAATGCTTTAAAATGGACAAAAAAAAAAACAGAGACGTGTGGAAGAAAACGGAAAACAACCATCAAAATGGATAGAAGAATAACCAGAATGGCAAAGGCTCAGCCATTGATCAGCTCCAGGATGATCAAAGACAATCTGGAGTTACCTGTAAGTGCTGTGACAGTTAGAAGACGCCTGTGTGAAGCTAATTTATTTGCAAGAATCCCCCGCAAAGTCCCTCTGTTAAATAAAAGACGTGCAGAAGAGGTTACAATTTGCCAAAGAACACATCAACTGGCCTAAAGAGAAATGGAGGAATATTTTGTGGACTGATGAGAGTAAAATTGTTCTTTTTGGGTCCAAGGGCCGCAGACAGTTTGTGAGACGACCCCCAAACTCTGAATTCAAGCCACAGTTCACAGTGAAGACAGTGAAGCATGGTGGTGCAAGCATCATGATATGGGCATGTTTCTCCTACTATGGTGTTGGGCCTATATATCACATACCAGGTATCATGGATCAGTTTGGATATGTCAAAATACTTGAAGAGGTCATGTTGCCTTATGCTGAAGAGGACATGCCCTTGAAATGGGTGTTTCAACAAGACAATGATCCCAAGCACACTAGTAAATGAGCAAAATCTTGGTTCCAAACCAACAAAATTAATGCCTCGCAGATGTGAAGAAATCATGAAAAACTGTGGTTATACAACTAAATACTAGTTTAGTGATTCACAGGATTGATAAAAAAGCAGTTTGAACATAATAGTTTTGAGTTTGTAGCGTCAACAGCAGATGCTACTATTATTGTGAACACCCCCTTTTCTACTTTTTTTTTTTTACTAATAGCCCAATTTCATAGCCTTAAGAGTGTGCAGATAGCACTACTATTATTCTGAACACTACTGTATGCAAAACATTACTGCAGAGCATGTTTAATTTGTGCAAAACATAACCCGAAGGGGAATGGGAGACCAAGACGAGGGAAATTTCCAACACCTCAATACCCGTTTCAAATAATCCACATGGATTTTATTGAATTAAACCAATGTGAAGGGAAAAAATACTGCTTAATACTGATTGATGCATATAGTAAGTGGGTAGAGGTGTTCCCTGTTAAACATGCAGATGCTCTGACAGTTGCAAAGATTCTTTGTAGAGATATAATCCCAAGACTCTACAATCTACAGCAGGCCATGGAGCAGGTGATTAGAGACCCTGCAAGGCTTATGACAAATGAGGATGTGGAATCCTGTTATGTGTCGGATGCAGCCCGGAGAACCGGCCAGCGTTTGAAGGACCCAGTATAAAATAAGCAGAGCACGGTACAAAGGATAACAGAGTTTAATGAACATAACAGTGCTGTGAAAAATATAAAAGTGCACGGTCTGGCGTGGTGGATTGCGGTGCGCTCCCAGCAGCGCTAACGGTCCGGAGCCAGAACTGGTTCGGACCCAAGGACCCCGCCGACACCCCCCAGGTGGCCGCGACAAACCGAGTCTGTGAAAGAAGGAATCATTATGTGAGTCCACACTCAACACACAGAGAGAACGCTCAAAGGTGTACAAACAGCAAACACTTCCTGGCTTAATTACTAATCAGCTTCCCACCCTGCAGGCATGGAACATCCAGTTCACAAAACTCCACAGCAGTGGAAGCTGATTAAACGACTACATACAGCTCAATATAATAAGGTGTGAGGGACACCATATTTACTGACTGTATAAATGTTAGTCACAAAATCTAACGTACCTCAGGAAGTGTGCTGACGAGCGTGAGACCTCACCCCCTCCTCTTTCACCGACCATGCATCAAACCTGGACGTTCTCTGCATCCACTGATGATGAGATGGCTCTCGAGACGACGATCTCACCCGTCTGGTCACAAGGTCGAGTCTCTGGCAAATACACACTGTGTACTCCAGTCTTAAATGCCACCATGTTCCAATCCATGTAGATGCACCACAGCTGTGAGTCCTGACGAGCCGCAGGTGATCAGGGTGAGGTCCTGATAAACTCAGCTACACAGCCACTCAGTCCCAAATGCAAGCCACCTGGAAGGAAAAACAAAAGACAGAAACAAAAAGGCAGCCAGGCCCCCCAGCCATACAACAGTACCCCACCCTCACGGGAAGCCTCCCGGCGACCACACAAACCTGGCCCAGGAGAAACACCCCCCTCCAGGGACCATGGCTGGAAACCGTATCCGCATTCATCTTCCAACAGAATCTTCATCTACAGAACGGTAGATGTCTTCTCCTCTGGCTGCATCTTTGCCCTTGTTTCTATCAGTCAATTAGCACAGGTGTGGCCAGGAGTTCTTGAACCTGTGCGGTCAGCCTTTGTCCAACCATGTTCACAGTCTGATTAGTCATAAAACAAAAAAGACAAACACAAACAACCAAACCCCCCCCCCCCCCAGAGGACCGTTCCATCAAACCCCGGGAAGGGGAGAAAAGAAAAACAACCCAAACTTAAGCTTGCAAATAAAACTGCTAACACCCCCCCCCCCCCCAACGACATGTAGGGACCAACACCCCCCAGAGGACATCCCGCCAGCTCCAGGAGTAATAACCACAGCCGAGGTCCCTCTGGGATCCAACGTCACCCACGGGGACTCCCAGCGCCTCCCAGAGGACCATTCCATCAACCCCAGGAGACGCCTGCCCTCATGACCAACGGACCCAGCCCCGACCGTCTATGGCTAGATGGACCCACAGCCCTTTCCCCCCCAGAGGACACCACAGTCAAATGCTGAGGGCGGAAACTGGGGGGAAAAACAAAAGGAGAAAAAAAAACATACAAACAAAACAACCCCAACCCCACCCCCTTGGCGCAGTGGAAACTGGAAGCACGTCCAGTGTCACCAACCGTGACTATACCCCAGAAGCCAACCGGGAGGAGTGGAACAGCGGTTATGGCAGACGGCACAAACCGGCGCCACTCCTCCGACTTCTAAACCAGCCACCAGCTGCGGGTATATCCCACTGCCCCAAACCTCAGCCACGCCGATGGCAGACGGCTCAAAGGCGTGCTGAAGCCGGAGGTGGAACAGGGAAACAACAAACAAAAACACCCCCCCCCCCCCCCCCCGGTGCAGAGGTTACCCGGGAAACACCCAGCATAACCAAACTGCACCACTCCAGCATCGCCGACACTACGGCTCACACGGCTGGAGCCAGAGGAGAAGAGAGGGAACAAAAGAAAACCCCCCAAACCCCCCCCCCCTCCCGGGTGCAGAGGTTACCTGGGAAACGCCCAGCATAACCAAACTGCACCACTCCAGCAACACCGACTCTACGACTCACCTGGCTGGAGTCAGAGGAGAAGAGAGGGCATAACAAAAAACAAAACAAAAAAAAAGAAAAAAACAACCCAATTACCCCCCCATGACCCCCCAGGGGACCGTCCCATCAAACCCTGGGAGGTGAAACTGAAAGAAATAAAAAGAAAGACTAACAGACTAACATAAGGTTGCTTGGGTCCTTTTTTTTTTTTTTTTTTTTTTTTTTACAGAACTGCAGGGTCATGACCCCAGACACTAAATAGTGTACAAATAAAAACCCCACACAAAAAACAACTCAAAAAACACCCACACAAAATGAACACACACAAAACTAATAAGTGATTTATACCGTCAAGCTCAAACAAATGGAACACACCTGTTCCAACTTAAGAGCTTGACGGTAATGTGACTCAGTCACCAAAAGAGGGAGCCAAAGTGCTAAAAATGAAAAACCCCCTTTGGTGACAGAAAATAATTCATGCTGCTTTTCCTGTGAGCAGCACACAACCAAAAATGTGATTCAACTAAATAACACCGGAGCTGACACAACAGACGCAGTAGTTATCTTCATCCGGGGAAACGGGGCTACAACTGTCACACGGGAAGCACAGCGACCCGTGCCACAGAGCTCCGCCGTGCGCGTGCACCCATTACAGACACACTCTTGCAGCTCCCGTTTAAACCTCTTATCCGGTCGGAGCGTGACGCGAAGCCGTCGCCAGTCACACTCCACCACGACCCTCGGATAAGGCACAAACACAGGAACACGGCTGCATGAGCGCTCAAATCAGTATTCAGTAATGGGTTCTCCAACGCGCACCATCCGGGCGGAGAGCACCCGCAACTTATCCGGATAACTTCTGAACGTCTGCTGCCGCCTTCCCGGCGCGTTACCGTCTCTGCTACCGCTGGGTCCGTGATGTTTGGCCAGAGACTACTGTTATGTGTCGGACGCAGCCCGGAGAGCCGACCAGCGTTTGAAGGACCCAGTATAAAATAAGCAGAGCACGGTACAAAGGATAACAGAGTTTAATGAACATAACAGTGCTGTGAAAAATATAAAAGTGCACGGTCTGGCGTGGTGGATTGCGGTGCGCTCCCAGCAGCGCTAACGGTCCGGAGCCAGAACTGGTTCGGACCCAAGGACCCCGCCGACACCCCCCAGGTGGCCGCGACAAACCGAGTCTGTGAAAGAAGGAATCATTATGTGAGTCCACACTCAACACACAGAGAGAACGCTCAAAGGTGTACAAACAGCAAACACTTCCTGGCTTAATTACTAATCAGCTTCCCACCCTGCAGGCATAGAACATCCAGTTCACAAAACTCCACAGCAGTGGAAGCTGATTACACGACCAACATACAGCTCAATATAATAAGGTGTGAGGGACACCATATTTACTGACTGTATAAATGTTAGTCACAAAATCTAACGTACCTCAGGAAGTGTGCTGACGAGCGTGAGACCTCACCCCCTCCTCTTTCACAGACCATGCATCAAACCTGGACGTTCTCTGCATCCACTGATGATGAGATGGCTCTCGAGACGACGATCTCACCCGTCTGGTCACAAGGTCGAGTCTCTGGCAAATACACACTGTGTACTCCAGTCTTAAATGCCACCATGTTCCAATCCATGTAGATGCACCACAGCTGTGAGTCCTGACGAGCCGCAGGTGATCAGGGTGAGGTCCTGATAAACTCAGCTACACAGCCACTCAGTCCCAAATGCAAGCCACCTGGAAGGAAAAACAAAAGACAGAAACAAAAAGGCAGCCAGGCCCCCCAGCCATACAACAGTATCCATTAGCTTAACAGGGAATTTAGTGCTGAAAATCCACTATGGTGATAGTGCAGTTTATTTGCCAGGGAGGGAATTTCAACAAGTTGAGACTGTGGCCTGCTTCCGTAGTCGTGTCCATAAAAATCATAGAGGGATATGCTTTCCAAACTTAATACCCATTACTATATTGGATGATGTTGAAATTGAGGATGGCCCAGTGGTTGTTCCAGCAATAGCAAAGATTTTGTGTCTGCTACCTACAACGCGCGTGGAATGTCTTAAACCTAAACCTAGTTCTAGGCATCTTATATATGCTACTCTGGAACCACCCCTAAACCCAAACGGTTCAACTGTCAACCCCACTGAGGTCCTTAGACTGGGTCTCATTAACATAAGATCACTGTCCTCAAAATCATTGTTGATCAATGATCTAATTATTGATCATCACTTAGATATGATCGGGCTATTTGAAACCTGGCTTAAAGCTACAGCTGTCCTCCCCTTAAATGAGGCCTGCCCACCAGCATATACATTTAGTCACGTCCCTCGTGATGCGAAGCAAGGCGGTGGTGTTGCTCTTATTTATAAATCTAGGTTTAGCTTATTAGCTGTTGGGGGTCACAAATATCACTCATTTGAGCATCTGATTCTCCACTCTGCTCAGGATATTACACATTGCCAAGGTCTGAAGAATAAAAATCAGTCGTATTACTTTGTCACTGTATATAGGCCTCCTGGCCCATATTCTGAATTCTTAGATGAATTTGGTGCGTTCATCTCTAACTTGTCAACTAGTGTAGATAACATTCTGATCATTGGTGACTTTAACATTCATATAAATAAGCCTTCTGATCCCCTCTGCAAATCATTTATGGAAATTGTGGATGCATTAGGATTTTGGCAATGCATTTGGGATTCGACGCACATTAGTGGAAATACCCTGGATCTGGTTCTCACACGTGGTATTGCTGTCACGAACATTGACATCATGCCTCTTACATCAGTGGTGTCTGATCACTCACTTATTAAGTTTACAGTTTCGCTGCCGTGTTTAGTGGAACAACAACCTTATATATCATTATGGCGACGCATCAACTCCTCAACTAAGACTGAACTCGAAGCTAGACTGTCTGATGTCTTAGCCTCACATTTGACAAATACCCAGTCAGTAGACAGACTTGTGGATAGTTTAAACTCAGTGCTCAAAACTGCACTCGACATGACTGCACCACCTGTGTTAAAACCACGTGCCCCCAAATCACAGTCACCTTGGTTCAATGATTATCTGCGTGACCTCAAGCATAAAGCAAGAGGTCTAGAACGGAAATGGCGTCGTTCAAAATTAGAAGTATTTCACCTTGTGTGGTGTGATGCTATCTTAGACTATAAGCATGCATTATTGGCTACAAAGCGGACTTACTACTCTGATTTGATCAACAAAAACAAGCATAACTCAAAGTTCTTGTTTGACACGGTGGCAACACTTATTCATGGACAACCACCTGTAGTTCGCTCTCCTTTTACAGCACAAGATTTCCTGGATTACTTTGGGAAGAAAATAGAAGACATCAGGTTAACATATCCCAGCATGCCTTAATCCAGCCACTACACCCTGCTATTGAGGTGGGCGCCACTATTGAGGTATTACCTAGATTTACAGAATTTGGTAGTATCTCTCTAGGCATGTTGACAAAACTCGTAATGTCAACAAAAAGCACAACCTGTTTATTTGATCCTATACCAAGAAAACTGTTTAAGGACCTGTGGTCCACTCTTGGGCCGACTGTGCAGGAAATTATTAATCTTTCTTTAACTTCTGGATCTGTTCCTAAATGTTTCATATCTGCAGTGATTAAACCATTACTTAAGAAACCTAATCTTGACCCTAGTGTATTGACAAACTATCGGCCGATATCAAATCTATAATTTTTCTCTAAAATTCTGGAAAAAGTGGTGTCACGGCAGCTCGTAGACTATCTTACTGAGAATAATCTCTTTGAGCCACTGCACTCTGCTTTTAGAAAATATCATTCCACAGAGACGGCTCTCACTAAAGTGGTGAATGATCTTCTCCTTACAATGGATTCGGACACCACTACGGTTCTGTTGCTGTTAGATCTCAGTGCTGCATTTGATACATGTGGATCATCATATTCTACTTGATAGGCTGGAAAATCATTTTGGGATTACTGTGAGTGCCCTTGCTTTGCTGACAACATACTTGACCAGTCGTTCTCACTGTGTTTTGTACAGTAACACTACCTCTAACCTTAGTGACATGAAATTTGGGGTTCCACAGGGGTCTGTCTTAGGCCCCCTGCTTTGCTCCCTTTATATAGCACCCCTTGGGCACATATTGCGGCGTTCTGGGATTACCTTTCACTGCTATGCAGATGATACTCAGTTATACATGCTGATAACTGCTGGCAATCTTGTTCACATAAAATCCTTAGAAGATTGCCTTGCAGCAGTGAGAAGTTGGATGTCTAAAAACTTCCTACTTTTAAACTCTGATAAGACTGAAATGATGGTTCTTGGTCCAGTGAGACATCAGCATCAATTTGACCAGTTAACGCTCAGCCTCGGCTCGTGTGTCATACATCACACTGACAAAGTGAGGATCCTTGGGGTAATTTTTGATCCTTCGTTGTTCTTTGGCCTCCACATTAGAAATATTACTAGGACTGCTTTCTTCCACCTGCGAAATATAGCGAAGATTCGTCCCATTCTGTCTATGGATGATGCTGAGACCCTGATCCATGCATTTATCTCTTCTAGATTGGACTACTGCAATGTTCTATATTCTGGTTTACTGCAGTCCAGCATTAGGGCTCTCCAATTGGTTCAAAATGCTGCAGCCAGAGTTTTGACACGAAGCAGAAAGTTTGACCACATTACACCCATTTTGGCGTCTCTTCACTGGCTTCCTGTCCCAGTGAGATCAGATTTTAAGGTTCTGCTTCTAGCCTATAAAATTATTCATGGACTGTCACCTCCCTACCTCACTGACCTGATTAAACCTTACGTACCGGCCCGGGCTTTACGTTCTCAGGGTGCAGGACTACTTTGTGTCCCTAAGATGAATAAGAAGTCTGCGGGTCACAGAGCTTTCTCTTATCGTGCACCTGTTCTGTGGAATGATCTCCCTTAAGACGCACTTATTTTCCCTTTCATATGGCTAGCATACTGGTTTTGTTTTACGCTTTTTACTCTTTTAATTCATTTATTAGTAATTGGAGCGGGCCGCGGCCTCAACTTTACCTAAATTCTGGGTCTTTTAGTGAAGTTTAGGGCTAGCGGCCGGCGATCACCTTAGTATTTCTCTGTTTTTCTTGTTGTTTAATGCTGACAAATTATACAGTATTTTTTTTGTCTTTCTGATGCCTGATTCTGTTTTTTCTCTCTGTTTAAGGTGCGGCTCCATCCAGAGATGGGAGTTGTATTCCTGTTGGCGATCCTCCCGTCCTGTGTGCCAATAGCATTTCTTGTATATTCGTCCGTGAATTGTTCTGTAATTTATGTTTGTAGCATGGCCCAAGCAGAGGGTCACCCCTTTGAGTCTGGTCTGCTTGAGGTTTCTTCCTCAGAGGGAGTTTTTCCTTACCACTGTTGCTCTGGGGGTTGGTAAGGTTAGACCTTACTGTGTGAAGCACTTTGAGGCAACTCTGTTGTGATTTGGCGCTATATAAATGAAAAGAAATTGAAATTGAATTGAAAAGACATGGGATACCTGAAACATTGTACAGTGATAATGGCATACACTTTGTAAATAATGTCATCCAGCACTAAACAGATCACCTGAAAATAAATGCAAAAACACACTGTACTTATCACCCTCAAAGTGCAGGTTTAGTGGAGAGAATGAATGGGACAATTGAAAGTAGGCTCAAGAAATGTATGGAAGAAACAGGGAGAAATTGGGTTTATTGTTTGGATTTGGTGAAATTGTACATGCATATAACACCCAACTCAGAGACTGGCCTTACGCCATTTGAAATTTTGTACAGCAGGCCCTATACCAGGGGTGGGCATCGAGGGCCAAGACACTGCAGGTTTTCCGTGTAACCAATCACCTCAGCAGGTGGGTTGCTGATGAGCTTCTGCTCTGAACATAAACACCTGGTTGTCAATGAAATCACCTGCTGAAACAACTGATCTTTAATGAAATCACCTGCTGAGGTGACTGGTTGCATGGAAAACCTGCAGTGTCTCGGCCCTTTATGGCACATGATTGCCCACCCCTGCCCTATACGATACCAGATTTAGAGAAAATAGCTGGGCCTGATAGTGAAGAGGGATTAGTTGATTATATGACACATGTGTTGTCCCATAAGAATGTTATACACGCTAACACAATACCAGACTCTCCTGTTTCTGTGCAGGACCCTGAGAATCAGATCCAGATTGGCGATTGGGTGCTGATAAAGACCATTAAGAGAAAGAAATGGTCACCTCCAAAGTTGGAGGGTCCATTCCAAGTGCTGCTAACCACCCCCACTGCAGTGAAAATTGCAGAGAGGTCATCTTGGGTGCATCTATCCCACTGCAAAAGACAAAGATACCTGAAAGATCCTGAATTCTGAAGGGACACGACGTGTAACAGTGTTGGCTGATGGCCTACAGGTTCAGCGACGGCTGGAGGCACGTCTAACAACAAAGATAAAGATCAAAAGCTGAACCACATATGACACCCAAGCACATCCAGGGTCCTGAAACAGACGAGAAACCAGCTACAGTCGAGGAGAATCCTGTCATCACAAACTAGGATTAGAAGCAGACGGACTACAAGCTTGAAATAGAGCACTGAAACAGACGTGACCAGACCAGGAAAAGAAGCAGACAAATCCAATTCTTTGAGAACAGGCCACAAGAAAATCCTGTTCTATTCCTGTGTACCTGTGTTTAAAGAAACGTCAAGAACAGGACACAGGACAGAGCACATGACATATTATTTTACTTCCAATTGCAGCATGCTTTACACATACTGATGATAGTGCAGATTTATGCACTACATCTGAAGGGAAACAACATAAAAAGAGTTCCAGATTCCCTCAGTCCCTTGCTGAACTGAGACTTTGACCTGTCACCTTCAGTCCCTAAACCCAGATCCGTGAAACTGAACATTTGAACTGTCACCAAAGAAAGAAGACATCTTCAAGACCAGAACTGTTGTCTCTCTCTCCCTAGAAAAAATAAGAGAAAAAACGAGGAGAGAGTGAGAGAGAGACAGACAGAGAGAGAGAGAGAGAGACATATCAACAGGCTGCTCAAAGACTGTTTCAGCTATGGAAAGATTTGCTGCTAGAGCAGGGTGCAAAGTGCGCACTCTGCTGATTTTGACGATTATTGCTGTAATTGTGGCATTTACTGTGTGGTAAAGTAAGTCCCTTCGGCTGCTCCCTTGTTTGCATTCTGGGTCGCCACAGCAAATCCAAGGTGGATCTGCATGTTGAATTGGCACAAGTTTTACGCTGGATACCCTTCCTGACGCAACTCCACATTACATGGAGAAATTTGGCAGGGGTGGGATTTGAACCCGGAACCTTCTGCACTGAAACCAAGCACATTAACCACTTGGCCACCACCGCGGCTGTGGCATTTACTGTGTGGTGGTATGAAAAAAAAAATGAACCAAGTTACAATTCAGACCAGAAGCAAGTGAAACCATGAAGTTTTGAGTGGATGTTTGATACGTCACGTAACCCATATCATATGAACACGTGGTACAGATATGCTATGTTTTTGGCTAATGAGGTGAATGTGAACAATTGTTATGTGTGTTCTTTGATGCCTGTCTCTGCTGCACACCCGCGTGTAAAACCACTGCTGCTCCTGAATGTCAGCCTTTTGTTTCCAAATGTGGTAGCATCAGCAATCGATCCCATGGTACTCAATCACTCAGTTCACAAACATACAGGCTCTTATATAACCACCAAGGCACTGAAAAACATATCGTTTAAAAATTTCTTAGATGCGGAAGGGTCACTTGAAACACCTGTGCACACTAATCTTTTCCTTGATCCCGGAACTCAACTCATGTGTTATGCAAACAACCAGCCTTTGTTTTCTGGTCAAATTATTAATTTGGGTAAGGTAGCTAAGTGTGTGAAGTTATTTTGGGTCTGTGCACTCGCCTGTCGGATGGAAGCTTTAATCATACTCAAGCTCCCTATGGGGGTAAGTGTATAGATTACTTCCAAGCACCGGACAGGATGGGGACTTACGCTCAGGATGGGGACTTACGCTCAGGTGAACATGGCCACAACACCTTCATAGCCCTCCCCGCGGGATGGACAGGCATATGTGCCCCAATAACCATGGCTCAGCACTCCTACGTCGTAGCCGCTCACCTCTCGACCAGTCATCATGTTAAGTGGGAATTGGCTCCCCATGACCCTATATGGGGAGGGTTAGGGTTAGGCACAGATGTGCCCCAGGACGCAAAGCTGTGGTCTACAGACCAGAAGGTCCTGCTGTCACTCTTCCCCTGGGTGGGCATGGGCTTGGTCATGCTACGCGTGGAGATGCTAAATTACCGATTTAGCTATTTTGTGAACGCCACTGTTGAGGCTCTTAGAGGCATAAGGGCGGAGTTGTCAGCTCTGAGGATCATGGAAATGCAGGATCGAATGGTTTAGATCAATTAACTTTGGCCTCAGGAGGGGTGTGTGCCATGGTGGGAGAGAGCTGTCCCTGAGCATTTGTCCCTGATAACGAATACAATGGTGGGTCCATAAGTCTGGCCATCCAGAATTTGACATTATTAAGAAGCACCGTGAGTAAGGATTTTATTTCAGGCAATGGCTGGACCTCATGGGTCTTTTCTGGATCATGGTATCACATTCTGTTAAAACTGCTTACCCCAATTATCGTTCTGTTGGGTGTACTAAGTGTTATGATTTGTTGCATAATTCCTCTCGTTCGATCATTAGATCAACAGATGATTTCCACCACAGTTGACGGTTTGCTGCTAGACCGTGAAAACATTGTTTTACTGCAAGTTTAGGTGGGGGAAAACTGATGGTTAACTACATTGTTTCCTTCCATAAAGATGATGTTGAGAATATGGACATTCATTTTTGATAAACTGGAGGGAAATGATGGAGAATTTTCAAGGTAGTTATCAATTATCTGTATATTGTCTGATTATGTCTTGGATCCTGTCTTATACGATGTGTGATCTCACTTACTATTACTCTTAGTTAATCACTGAACTGCTAAAGTAATCATCAAACTGCTCACACGGGAACCTTCTGCACTGAAACCAAGCGCATTAACCACTTGGCCACCACCCCGGCTGTGGCATTTACTGTGTGGTGGTATGAAAAAAAAATATGAACCAAGTTACAATTCAGACCAGAAGCAAGTGAAACCACGAAGTTTTGAGTGGATGTTTGATACGTTAATCACTCGGGAACAGTGATGCCGGTAACACGTTACTCTAATCTGACCACTTTTTTAGTAACGAGTAATCTAACACGTTAATCTTTCCAAATCAGTAATCAGATTAAATTTACTTCTCCAAGTCACTGTGTGTTACTATTATTTTTACATTGTGGGTCGATAGCAGCATTAAACTTGGTCCGTGGGCAGGGGGTCGGGGTTCGACTGAACTGCCCACATTAAGCGAGCTGTGAGCTTTTCATCCGCGGTTTTCTGCAGCAGCTACAACTCGTCCTCACCTCTTAAAACACGGTGACAACAGCACACCTGCACTGAGCTTTACAAAGACATTTTTATGCTTTTTCTCCTTTATTTAGAATTATGAGCTGAGCCGCTCCATATCTGCTCATTAAAAACAGCTGATCCTCCGCGACGCGTCAACAACTAACACTATTTTCCACTCAAATGCACCTAAACTCTCTTTCTGAGGACCACATGATGTGAAAACACAATAAAACTTTCTTACCTGTAAATCTGGTCATGTTTTCTGCATAAAAAATTGTTATCCATTCTTTGTGCTCAAACGCCAAAGCAGGGGCGAATCCAGATAGAATGGGGGCGTGGGGCAAGGATGTGCCCCCCCACAACACCCCTAGATTAAAGGTCCAGTTTTGAAGCCAGTTTTTACTACAACTACTAATACTACTTAAAATAATAATAATTTCAACAAGTAAAATGTTTAGAGAGAATTTAAATGTTAGAAAAATGTTAGAAAGAATTTAATTATCATTGTGATGTTGAGGTGGCAAAGGGTTGTTGTCGGCAGCTAGAAAAGGGACTAAAAAGTAACTAGTAATCTAACTTAGTTACTTTTACAATTGAGTAATCAGTAAAGTATCTAAGTTACTTTTTCAAGGAGTAATCAGTAATTGGATTACTTTTTCAAAGTAACTGTGGCAACACTGCACGAGAAGATGAACGTTTGCTCACATGGAGCGTGTGAGAGTGTGTTGATTTAAAAATCTCCACCGTGTCGGCAGTCTGACACGGTAGAGATTTTTAAATCAAGACTGAAGACCCACTTTTTTAGACTGTCTTATTCATTTTTTAATCTGTTTGTGTTTGCTTTGTAATTTCTTTTTATTCTACTGTGTTTTATCTTTTAACTGTGTTTTTCTTGCTTTTAATTTTGAATTTAGATTAATTTGTGTTGTTGTGAATTATGTGAAGCGCCTTGGTGCGACTTTGTCGTGATTTGGCGCTATATAAATTAATAAATTAAATTAGACTATGTTTTTGCTAAGACCATGTTTTTGCTAAGCACAGATGTACATTTTAATTAACAGTCCAGCCTTGAGCAGAGAGCAGTGTGACCTGCACACCAGCTCAGGGTTGATGCTGTTTTCTTCATGTTATGAGAAGACCGTGAGACTGGAGGCATAAAGCCATAACAATTTTCATATCGATGTGAGAACAGACTTTGAGTCGCCACTGTGTTTTTGTATATCGTCTCTTCCATATGTCTGTATGCAATTTTATTTCAATAAATACAGGAGGCAAGTGGGCGGGACCCTTCAGAGCTGACGGGACGGTCGGTGACGAGGGTCACGTCTGTTTGTTCTCTCCTGATTCAGGAAAAGAAATTCAGTGTGTCCTGCGTGATTATTTTCTGTGTTAACTGAGTTGTTCTCCTTTTCAGGTTCAACTCTGACAACGTTCTTCTCTTTTGTGTCACGGTCGCGCGGCGGGTTTTCTGAAGATTTCTACACATTTTGTCTGATTTTTGTTATTTGTTTGTTTGATTGTTTTTCAGGAGTCTGTTAAATGTCAGACACCCTGTTTTCTAATCACACTATTTACATTTCAAAGTGTTTTTGTTTACTCACAGGAAGTTAATGCCACACCCACTTCCTGTGATCTTGATGACCCTCGGGCGCCGCATGAAGGCGTTTTTAGTCCAGTTATGTCAAAGTGAATTTCTGCTGATGTCCAGGTTCAGTCTCTGATCCTGTCCATGTGCCAAACACACCGATTATGTTTTGCGGCTGCGCACGCTTGCTGGGGTCGCCATCTTGAATTGTGCGTGCGTTGTCATGTTGTAGTGTAAATCACGAAAGTCAAGTTCTGTCCATAACAATATCTGAAAAGTGCATCAACCCTGGAGTCCCCAAAAACTAGAAAGAGGCCCCCAGGCCTCCAGGCTGTGACCTCACCAACGCACCACAAGCATTAGCTTTGTGCGCCACTGCAGTACGTCCTTTAAATGCTGCTTCAGTCTTATAAAAGGTCATCAGAGGTCATGCGCTGTGCCGTGTCCATGTCGTTTGTGTATCTGAATCCCTGAAGATCAGCTGCTAGAAGAACATCCAGAACGTGAGGCTGCGGAAGATACAGAACCACAGTTGAAACTGATCGCCACAGCAACACTGTCCAACATGTTTACAAAAACCTTCCTCCTTTTTCTCACTTCACCTCACCCGCCAGATCTTAAACAGTTTGACTCCAAACATGAGAAAAAAGTTCATATTCAAAGTGCTGTGGTCCAGTAACTACCAGCTGCAGCCACAGAGTGGCACTGTGTCTCTTTTAGGATTCCATACCTGCAGCCTGCAGAAGACGAGCTGCACGCCGCGCAGTCTGAACTGCCTGAGCAGGTCCCGGAGCTCGTGCACCACCGTGTAATCGATGACGCTGACATGACGACAGTCCAGGACCGCCGAGCGTGGACGAGACGCTGAGAGACAGAGTTTGACACATCAGCGGACACAAAACGGAAAGCGTCATCAGCGTACAGCGGCGTCTCACCCTGCAGAGCTCGAGTGTGGATGAGCCGGGACAGAAAGTCAGTGGCGGGAAAACTAAGTCCACTGTTCGGTTCCATCAGCAGCACACCGCCATCAGAAACCTGCACAGAACACAAACGGTAACCATGAAAACAGACTCAGACTGAAGACCACGCCCCACATCCACACCGACGTCATCAACAAGCAGGGCTTCAGAGTCTTGATGAAGGCACGCTGATAGAAAGAGGCGTGGCTAACAATTGTTTATTTAAATAAAGCGCCCGAGCTCTGTGGTACTGCAGTTTTTCCCGTACCTGTATTTTGGGTCGGGCTGTGTCGTACAGCAGCAGTGCTCCAGACATGGCCACGCCTCCCAAGATGCCCCACTGCACCTGCCAGAAGCTCATCAGAAACGTCACGGAGAACGGCAGCAAGTCCAACCCTGTGGACAACACTGAGAC
This sequence comes from Thalassophryne amazonica, assembly GCF_902500255.1. Taxonomy (NCBI): domain Eukaryota; kingdom Metazoa; phylum Chordata; class Actinopteri; order Batrachoidiformes; family Batrachoididae; genus Thalassophryne; species Thalassophryne amazonica. Next base: position 95,127,595 of record NC_047117.1, on the reverse strand, counting down.
TCGAACTTGCACCAGATAACAACACTGAGACTCGAACTTGCACAGATAAAAAAACTTGCTCAGACACCCACTGTGTATCCGCCACATCTGGACCACCGTGCGGTAATCCAGCAGAGGAGCCACGGCGCAGATGATGACTGCAGCCAGAGAAGCTTTAGGGATGTAGTAGAAGGCCGGCATGAGGAACGCGAGCGACAGCAACACGATGAGACCTGAAGACAAACACACAATCAAACACACGATCAGACCACAATTTCAATTAATTCAATTTATAAAAGCACCAAATCACGACAACATCGCCCCAGGGCGCTTCACACAAAACAGTTCAGAAACAGTTTAAAATGAATTAAAAACGACAAGTTTAACAACACAATTAAAAGCAAAAATTAAAAGAATAAAATTTAAAAAGAAAAGAAAAAACAGAATAACACACTATATTATATTAACCAAAGCACTGATAGAAAAATGAGTCTTCAGTCTTGACTTGAACGTCTCCACAGTGTCAGACTGTCTTACCGACACTGGGAGACCATTCAACAATACTGGGGCACGATAAGACAAGGCCCTTTGACTGACAGACTTTTTCTTAACCCTTGGGACACAAACCAGTCTTGCATCAGATGAGCGCAAAGCCCAGGACGGTACATAGGGCTTAATCACATCAGCTAAGTACGTCGGTACCAGTCCATGAACAACTTTATAGGCTAATAACAGAACCTTAAAGTCAAAAACCACCCCAAGGTTCCTCACCCTGTCCGTGTGATGCACAACACACAAACCTAAGCCAAGCGCCAGCGGATCAAATTGATGGCAATATCTTGCTGGATCAATAACCATCATTTCAGTTTTATCAGAATTTGGCAGTAGGAAGTTACTAGACATCCAGCCTCTCACTGATGCAAGGCAATCTTCTAGTGTTTTTATAGAAATGACATTACTCACAGTTATCGGCATATACAATTTAGTATCATCAGCGTAGCAATGAAAGACAATAGTAGAGAAGCTTGAATCTTCGACTGGATTGGGTTGCTTGATGCAAAGACATTTCGCTTCAAATTGCAAAAGCTTCCTCAGCTAAAATTCTTGCTCTGGTAGTCTGACTTCTGTCTTGACTCTTGTAGAGAAGAATAAACCAGAAGCCAACAAAAGCTGGAGTTTTTTAACCTAACCAGACCCCTCCTACCGAGAGGCCGACTGCTATAGGTTACTGACTAAACAATTGCTCTAATTAGGACCTATTGTGCTCTAGTTAGCACCCTCCTAATGACAGGGCAGCTGTCCCTCCTAACAATGGGAATGACGCCTCTCCTGATCAAATCAAATCAAATCAATTTTATTTATATAGCGCCAAATCACAACAAACAGTTGCCCCAAGGCGCTTTATATTGTAAGGCAAAGCCATACAATAATTACAGAAAAACCCTAACGGTCAAATGACCCCCTGTGAGCAAGCACTTGGCGACAGTGGGAAGGAAAAACTCCCTTTTAACAGGAAGAAACCTCCAGCAGAACCAGGCTCAGGGAGGGGCAGTCTTCTGCTGGGACTGGTTGGGGCTGAGGGAGACAACCAGGAAAAAGACATGCTGTGGAGAGGAGCAGAGATCAATCACTAATGATTAAATGCAGAGTGGTGCATACAGAGCAAAAAGAGAAAGAAACACTCAGTGCATCATGGGAACCCCCCAGCAGTCTACGTCTATAGCAGCATAACTAAGGGATGGTTCAGGGTCACCTGATCCAGCCCTAACTATAAGCTTTAGCAAAAAGGAAAGTTTTAAGCCTAATCTTAAAAGTAGAGAGGGTGTCTGTCTCCCTGATCTGAATTGGGAGCTGGTTCCACAGGAGAGGAGCCTGAAAGCTGAAGGCTCTGCCTCCCATTCTACTCTTACAAACCCTAGGAACTACAAGTAAGCCTGCAGTCTGAGAGCGAAGCGCTCTATTGGGGTGATATGGTACTACGAGGTCCCTAAGATAAGATGGGACCTGATTATTCAAAACCTTATAAGTAAGAAGAAGAATTTTAAATTCTATTCTAGAATTAACAGGAAGCCAATGAAGAGAGGCCAATATGGGTGAGATATGCTGATGACATGAATGACTCATTACCATGAACAAAAGACTGAAACTGCTTTGACCTGAGTACCCCATTGTAAACCGGGGACAAAGTGAGTCTCAGACCTCCTCCCCAGTTAAGGCTGGGTTTCAGCTGTTTCACATACAAAACTTCCTTCACTCCTCTCTCAAACCATTTCTTGTCTCTGGCTAATATTTTAACTTCCTTGTCCTCAAATGTGTGGTTAGTGTCTTTAAGGTGGAGATGAACTACAGACTGAGGTCCACTGGCGCCCTCTCTGCGGTGCTGGTATATCCTTTTGTGTAAAGGTTGCTTAGTCTCACCTATGTAGTGTTCATTACAGTTTTCCTGACATCTGATAGAATACACTATATTGCTCTGTTTGTAACTAGGGATCCTGTCCTTAGGGTGAACTAATTTCTGTCTCAAGGTGTTTGTTATGTGAGGGATGCGGACCGAGGAGCGGCCCAGAGTCCAACAGAACCCAGCACTAATTGACCAGAAGCAGCTCCAGAAAGAAAAACAGATTTATTACTGTCACCCTGTGCTGTACATAAAATCTAAATAATAAAAGTCTGGTGAGGTGGACAAGTGGCGCACTCTCTCAGCGCCACAACAGATCCGAGCCTGAATCTTCTGGACTCAATCGTTCCGTCAACACCCCCCCAGGTGGCTTTCCAGAACAATGCTCTGTGAAGGAGGAGCAGAAGTGAGGTTATTCATACCATCATTATCCACAATTTTCTCCACAGAGGCACACTTATCAGCAACACGTTCAGATCTTACTACGGACCTACTTCACACAAACAGCTGCTCACAGCGAGTGGAAGATCATCAATCCCTTCACCACAGCCGTGAGGAGCAATCAGAACAATTATCTTCAATTCTTTAATTTTAACTGCGTCAAACGCCACAACATATAAACAATTTAGCTTTTAGGAATAATCACCTCTGACGTGTGCTGACAGCGCTTGCCTCTCACCCTCATCCTCCTTCACAGACGTGATGTCAGCTTCTGGAGCAGCTCTCGGCGTCCTCACATACTCGTCACAAGAATGCAACAAAGTTCAATTCTCCGGCAATCCAGTCCAACTCACTGCTGGCTTAAATGCAGCTTCTCATTACCACATAGGTACCAGCTGAAAGCCCTTAGATCTGCACGTGAATATCACAGGTGTCGTAACTTCCTCCTAATGGAGAGCCGCACGAGATCACAGCAGGTGCAGCCAATCATCATAATAAAAGGTGAGAGACTCTTCTGCAGCACAGCTTTCCCAGAGATCAGTTCCAAACCACCTAGGAAGGAAAATAAACACACATCCAAAAAACCATGTCCACCCCAGCCCCCCAGCACACAACAGTGTTAACCGGTTTAAAGTAAACTGGGATTTTGTGATCCAGATCACAAAGATCCTACAGATCCTCTGTAGTTTTTCCCCTACTCCTGCTAAATAAGGGTGAGACACTCCTCTTCTTCTTGTCTCCGTCTCCTGTCTATCTGGTCTCTTTGTTCTCTGGGACTTCTGCACTTTGTCCAGGGACCATCATGGGTACCCACATACTGTGAGGGCTTTCCGGACAAGTTGTTGTTCTTTAGCCCTTCCCTCTGCAGTTGTGGGCACCTGTAGGGCTCTGTGTTGAAGAGTCCTGATCACCCCGAGCTTGTGTTCAAGGGGGGTGGTTTGAGCCAAAGAGCAGATATTGGTCAGTGTGAGTGGGTTTTCTGTAAACCCCTGTCTGGAGCTGCCTGTTCTCTCCAATCGTAACATCACAGTCCAAGAAGACTAAATGGTTGTTTCTTGCATCCTCATGTGTGAACATGATGTTGGAGTCCACTGAGTTGATGTGTTCTGTAAAGTCCTCAACTTCCTGTTTGATTTTAACCCATGTGTCATCAACATATCTGAACCAGTGACTGGGAGAGATGCCCGTGAAAGATGTCAAGGTTGTCTTCTCCACTCGCTCCATGTTTATGGAACATAATGTCTTCCTGCATTAAAAATACAGGGATATGCACGGGCACAGGAAGCTTAAAATTCACATCAGGAAGTGTTCATTTTTTTCTTTAAGAAAAAAAAAAAACAAAACAAACAAAAGAAAAAAAAAACTAAAATTATATAAATAACAAAAAAGACCAGTCCAAAAATACAACTTGCTCTCCCCCCTCAAATTTTTTTTTTTTTTTTTTTTTTTTTTTACAGGTGGAGGAGGATCCGGCCCCAGGACCAAACTGACCCTTTATTTGCACTCAGGTAAGTACAATGACTTTTTCATATAATATCAAATAGACACAATTAACACTATGTAATATTTTCATTTTTACAGGTTCTTTAATCAAAGTTCCACAGAGAAGGTAAGTATTCTACTTCACACAATCTCATTTCAGAGTTCACCGGAGTATGAAGAGCGCTTTACAATGATGGTGAGCATAACATGATTTGTGTCTCCCTCTATTGGTACAGTGGTGTAAGTACAAAACTCAGGGATTTTCTTACATGCACTGAAAACAACACTTCTCTGCACACAAGAACACAAGCTTACTTAATGAAATTAGATTAAAAGTGTTGTTAGTAATTTTATAACACAGCAAACTCACACACCAAGTCCTGACTATAAGAAAATGTTATCACATAATCATTGTAAATCCATTTGAACCTACCATCCCTGGTCCTCAAGACCAGGCACCTAAGTGGCTCTACTCTACTCTTTTCTACTCTCCTATTTTACTCTTCCTTTTTAGATATACCTTTATATACTGGCACAGTTCCACCTTAGAATTGGAATATAACATATAAGATATCCCAGTGTATATTTCTTTATTTTTTAGGTCAGTGTGGTCCTCTAGGTAGCAACATAGGGGCCAGCCCCCTCCCCATTCTGGATGACCAGGACTTCTATAAAAGTAAGTATACTTTTTATATATCCTTGAGGATGCACAGGTCTAGGATCAAGTTGATTTTAACCTCTTTATATTTAATTTAATAAGTAATCCCATTCTGAACCAGACTAAGAGTCCAAGTGTCTCTTTATCCCTTCCCTTAAACCAATGAGGTCGCCAACCCTCCAAATGACATACATCACACAGTTAGTTACTTACAATAAGGCAAACAAATTTAAAGTGCTTCAACCTCTATAGATTTAAAACAATCCCATATACGTTTCAAAAGGACTGTCAAAATCATGAGTCAAAAACACCAGATTAGTACAGGTCATTTTATTTAGATGGAAAACGACATCATATATAGTGCAAGCGTATAAGGTGAACAAAGAGCACACATGCATCAATATGCTTTTTCAAAAAACAGGACCATTCTCATCTAGTATTTAGGCCCACTGGATCAATACAATTCAAGGAGGTAATCCAGTTTCTCTCTGTTGTCCTCCGCTGTACTGTTGTCCACGATTTTTTACTTTCTAATCCAAAAACCTGTACATCCTCAAAGGAATGGATTTGAAAATGAGCATAAAGGAGCTTTTGTGTATTTCTTTTTTTGATGTTATACAAATGTTTAAACCTTATTTCCAGACTGTTTTGTTTCCCCAATATGCAGCTTTTTACAGCGGGTGCTTTGAATCCCATACACCACATTAGGTGTATTTAATGTAAAACTTTGTCAGATGGGGGCGCCCGTTCCTGCCAATGGGTTTTAAATAAATTTCAACGGAACAAAATGTTTACATTTCTGGAAATGTTTACCAAGGTTTGCATGTACCAACATATCTTGGAGGTTTTTATTTCTCCTATAAGCTGAAATAACTCAAAAAGCTCCTACAGCTGGGTTCTCCTCCTGTGCTTGTTCAAAGTTTGTTTTAATTTTGGAACTGAGCCTCACTGTAGTTTGAGAGAAAGTTGAAATAAATGGAATTAAAGGATGAATATCTGTTTTTTTTTTTTTTTTAGATAAGAGCGTCCATTAGAAAATAATTCCTTGACTTCCATTTTAATACACCTCAAGAAACGTTTAGAATAACCTTGCTGTGTTAAGGCTGAAAAGAGGATACATGTAGCTTTCTCCACGTCCTCCGGAAAGGTACAAATTCTGTGAAATCGAATTAACTGTGATTTAATAATTCCCTTAAAGGTATGTTTAGGATGAAAACTGGATTTAAATAATAAAGTCTATCGGTTTCTTTGAACCAGACCCTCATTGCTGATGTTTTATAGTCTACTCCCTCTTTACTATTAAAAAAGAACTGTGTGTCTAGGAACTCTAGTTCCTGACTTTGTACATTGTGTGTAATTTTAATCACGGCATGATGTGTCCCCAGGACTTCTAAAAAGAACTGAAATTCTTCCCTCGTTCCTAAGACAGAACACATCAACTCGGTGGACGCCAATATCAAGTTCACACGTGAAGATGCCAGAAACAACCATTTAGTCTTCTTGGACTGTGATGTTACGATTAGAGAGAACAGGCAGCTCCAGACAGGGGTTTACAGAAAACCCACTCACACTGATAGTGCAGCAGATAACCAAAACAATCGTTCAGTTTGCGAAAAAAGAATGAAATTTGGTACACATATAGCCAAAGGCAAACTGAAAAGATTTGGATATGGAGGCATTATGAATTTTCAACATGCGCCCATGGCAGCTATTTTTCAAAATGGCCACCAGCAACGCCTGTTTTCTTATGAGTGAATGACATAATATGATATTTTAGACATATTTACCATATATTGTACTTGGTAAATGTCTACAGGATAATTGAAAAGTTGTCATTTCATATTCAAGATGGCCGCCATTTCCCAAGATGGCAGCCGTCACTTGTATGACGGTCTGATATGTACGATCTCGGTGTTAAATCAGTCATCAAACTTTCTGAACTTAAAATTGGCCAGAAGCATCCTTCTACCTCACAGCTGAACATGACCACTGTTTCTGTCAAAATGGCAGCCATATGGCCCACAATACAATGTATAATTGCATGTAAATAGAGCTATTACACATTTTATTGGAATTAAAATGTTGAAGAATAAAGTAAAAATCCCCATATCTGCAAGAACTGAACCATTCAATGAATGGAAATGTAATAGAGTGGATGTCAAAGCACAGCCAGGGCACACTGGCGACACCACTGCTGTGAAACTCAGCATGGGGTTCAGTGCCAGCTAAATACACTCCTCTAGTCTTAATAATGCCATATTTCTGTAATGTGCTGGTTGTGGTGATAGTTTAGTGGTAGTGTAGTTTAGTTTCCTAAATGCTATCTAATGTTAGCCCTACATCTACACTCAGCAAAAATATAAACGCAACACTTTTGGTTTTGCTCCCATTTTGTATGAGATGAACTCAAAGATCTAAAACTTTTTCCACATACACAATATCACCATTTCCCTCAAATATTGTTCACAAACCAGTCTAAATCTGTGATAGTGAGCACTTCTCCTTTGCTGAGATAATCCATCCCACCTCACAGGTGTGCCATACCAAGATGCTGATTAGACACCATGATTAGTGCACAGGTGTGCCTTAGACTGCCCACAATAAAAGGCCACTCTGAAAGGTGCAGTTTTATCACACAGCACAATGCCACAGATGTCACAAGATTTGAGGGAGCGTGCAATTGGCATGCTGACAGCAGGAATGTCAACCAGAGCTGTTGCTCGTGTATTGAATGTTCATTTCTCTACCATAAGCCGTCTCCAAAGGCGTTTCAGAGAATTTGGCAGTACATCCAACCAGCCTCACAACCGCAGACCACGTGTAACCACACCAGCCCAGGACCTCCACATCCAGCATGTTCACCTCCAAGATCGTCTGAGACCAGCCACTCGGACAGCTGCTGAAACAATCGGTTTGCATAACCAAAGAATTTCTGCACAAACTGTCAGAAACCGTCTCAGGGAAGCTCATCTGCATGCTCGTCATCCTCATCGGGGTCTCGACCTGACTCCAGTTCATCGTCGTAACCGACTTGAGTGGGCAAATGCTCACATTCGCTGGCGTTTGGCACGTTGGAGAGGTGTTCTCTTCACGGATGAATCCGGGTTCACACTGTCCAGGGCAGATGGCAGACAGCATGTGTGGCGTCGTGTGGGTGAGCGGTTTTCTGATGTCAATGTTGTGGATCGAGTGGCCCATGGTGGCGGTGGGGTTATGGTATGGGCAGGCGTCTGTTATGGACGAAGAACACAGGTGCATTTTATTGATGGCATTTTGAATGCACAGAGATACCGTGACGAGATCCTGAGGCCCATTGTTGTGCCATACATCCAAGAACATCACCTCATGTTGCAGCAGGATAATGCACGGCCCCATGTTGCAAGGATCTGTACACAATTCCTGGAAGCTGAAAATGTCCCAGTTCTTGCATGGCCGGCATACTCACCGGACATGTCACCCATTGAGCATGTTTGGGATGCTCTGGACCGGCGTATACGACAGCGTGTACCAGTTCCTGACAATATCCAGCAACTTCGCACAGCCATTGAAGAGGAGTGGACCAACATTCCACAGGCCACAATTGACAACCTGATCAACTCTATGCGAAGGAGATGTGTTGCACTGCATGAGGCAAATGGTGGTCACACCAGATACTGACTGGTATCCCCCCCCCCAATAAAACAAAACTGCACCTTTCAGAGTGGCCTTTTATTGTGGGCAGTCTAAGGCACACCTGTGCACTAATCATGGTGTCTAATCAGCATCTTGATATGGCACACCTGTGAGGTGGGATGGATTATCTCAGCAAAGGAGAAGTGCTCACTATCACAGATTTAGACTGGTTTGTGAACAATATTTGAGGGAAATGGTGATATTGTGTATGTGGAAAAAGTTTTAGATCTTTGAGTTCATCTCATACAAAATGGGAGCAAAACCAAAAGTGTTGCGTTTATATTTTTGTTGAGTGTACTTAATAGTTTATTAATTTAGATGTAGTTCGATAGCCGCACCTGAATGGACAGGATGTGCCAGCGTGGGAGAGCCAAGCCAAGGGTAATGGGGCTTTATATGACTTTCATATTGTTACCCGGATGGTGTACAGATCGCACAGGAATGAAATGGCATTGGATGAAGGATCGGGCTAGGTGTAGGGCAGTTTTCTTGTCCGAACCTAGTTGTATCCCATACACAAATGTGTTACTGTTGTCCCTGGTAGTACACGGTGGTAAAAGGATAAACCCTCAGCCTTTACTGCAAACATATTTTTTTTGTTGAGAAAATGTCAAAGAAATTACAACTTCTGAATTTTGATGGTCAAGGACCATCAACTTCTTGCGTAGCCAAGACTGACTGGAAGCTCTGTATTATTTGCCAAGAGCACACAACAGAGGCATTGAGATGTCCTTTGCAGTCTAAGCGAGAAGACAAGGGGAGTGGATATACTTCACTTGCAGAGCATTTAATCCAGTTCAATGAACTTGGCCAGCTCCCTTCAACATTTCTTATTGGAAGACTGGATGAGGCTCATGGTATTGAAGCAGCCATGGTTGTGAACAAAGCTCAATATCATCATACATGCAGGCTGAAGTACAATGAAACCATGTTGAAAAGGGCAAAAAAGCAAGCATGCAGTCAAAGTCCTGATCAACAGTCAGAATCCAAACTCAGAAGATCCCAACCAAGTCGGACTCCTGAAATGAGACAGGACATCTGTTTCTTCTGCAGACAGCCTGCTGGCAATGAAGGCCTTCACAAGGCTGCAACATTTCAAGTAGACAATCAGGTGCGTGCTGCTGCAACCCTGCTTCAAGACACAGAATTACTTGGACGACTTAGTGCTGGGGACATGGTGGCAATTGAAGCTAAGTATCACTCCAGATGCCTAGCAGGTCTCTATAATCGTGCCAGAAAGGTTAACCTGGAAGGTCTTGAAGGTAATAGCAAGGGACATGCAGCATCAACCTCTGGTGTTGTTTTTGCTGAGTTGGTGCTTTACATCGAGGAGACCAGACATGATGGGTCAGCACCGGTATTCAAACTAGCGGAACTTTCCCAGCTCTACAAGTCACGAATGGAACAGTTAGGAGTTGAGGTTGAGAGCAGAATTAACTCTACACGGCTGAAAGAGAAACTTCTTGCTGAGTTCCCAGAAATGCAAGCTTACACAAAGGGAAGAGATGTCCTGATGGCCTTTGAAGATGACATCGGCACTGCTCTTGTCAAAGCCTGTGAGCAGGATAACAACGAAGATGCTATGCACATTGCACGTGCTGCACAGATAGTCCGCCGTCACATGTTTAGTGAGGCATAACCATTTAATGGTCCTACTCTATGACCGAACCAGCACTTGCACAGAAATAGATACGGCAAGAAGGAAGTTATTCACCAAGACGCACAATGCAGAATCAATCCCTCCGACCAAGGCTGCCCTGGAAGGGCATGTCAAGAGAGCAGTATACCAAGGAGGTCACGTGTGGGGTCAAGTGCTGGTGTCAACACCAGAACTACCTTCACCGTGCAAATGGGGTTGGGCAAAGACATCTGAGGGAGACTATGAACCCTTCTGGACATGCCTACCAGATGCAGGCCAGTCCAGTTGAACTGAACTTGTCTCTTGAACTTGTCTCTTGCAAATGTAAGAAGGGTTGTGTTGGGCATTGCAAGTGCAAAAAAGCTCAGTTACAATGCACTCCCCTCTGCTTCTGTGAAGGCGAGTGTGAATAGTCTTCCTTGTGATAGACCCTAGATTTGGCCTCACTTAATATATGTCTTGTGAGATAGAACAAAGCTTCTCAGAAATTCTACATTTGCTAATTCAAATTATGCATCATGAAAAATGTATAATTCGACACAGAGTTTATCCGTATCTAACCAGTCTGGAAACAATGGCGACCATTTTGAATTTTTAATGAAAATGTCTAATCCAAAAAAACACATTAGCAAGCACTTATGGTAATTAATTAATCGAATTCTGTGTACAATGTCACATTATATCCATCACTCATAAGAAAACTGTTGTTTCTGGTGGCCATTTTGAAAAATAGCTGCCATGGGCGCCATGTTGCAAATTCATGATGCCTCCATTTCCAAATCTTTTCGATATGCCTTTGGCTATATGTGTACCAAATTTCATGCTTTTATCACAAACTGAATGATTCTTATACATATTGGAGTTAAGCTGCTGGACTATGACCAATATCTGCTCTTTGGCTCAAACCACCCCCTTGAACACAAGCTCGGGGTGATCAGGACTCTTCAACACAGAGCCCTACAGGTGCCCACAACTGCAGAGGGAAGGGCTAAAGAACAACAACATGTCCGGAAAGCCCTCACAGTATGTGGGTACCCACGATGGTCCCTGGACAAGGTGCAGAAGTTCCAGAGAACAAAGAGACCAGACAGACAGGAGACGGAGACAAGAAGAAGAGGAGTGTCTCACCCTTATTTAGCAGGAGTAGGGAAAAACTACAGAGGATCTTCAGACAGCACAAAATCCCAGTTTACTTTAAACCTGTTAACACCTTGAGACAGAAATTAGTTCACCCTAAGGACAGGATCCCTAGTTACAAACAGAGCAATGTAGTGTATTCTATCAGATGTCAGGAAAACTGTAACAAACATTACATAGGTGAGACTAAGCAACCTTTACACAAAAGGCTATACCAGCACCGCAGAGAGGGCGCCAGTGGACCTCAGTCTGCAGTTCATCTCCACCTTAAAGACACTAACCACATGTTTGAGGACAAGGAAGTTAAAATCTTAGCCAGATAAAAGAAATGGTTTGAGAGAGGAGTGAAGGAAGCTTTGTATGTGAAACAGCTGAAACCCAGCCTTAACCATGGAGGGGGTCTGAGACACACTTTGTCCCCTTTTTACAATGGGGTACTCAGGTCAAAGCAGTTTCAGTCTTTTGTTCATGGTAATGAGTCATTCACGTCATCAGGAGAGTCGTCAGGGGAGCCGTCAGGAGAGGCGTCAGTCCCATCATTAGGAGGGACAGCTGCCCTGTCATTAGGAGGGTGCTAACTAGAGCACAATAGGTGCTAATTAGAGCTATTGTTTAGTCACTATCCAATAGCAGTCTGCCTCTCGGTAGGAGGGGTTTGGTTAGGTTTAAAACTCCAGCATTTGTGGCTTCTGTTATTCTTCTCTACAAGAGTCAAGACAGAAGTCAGACCACCAGAGCAAGAATTTTAGCTGAGGAAGCTTCTGCGATTTGAAGCGAAACGTCCTTGCGTCAAGCAACCCAATCCAGTCGAAGATTCAAGCTTCTCTACTATGGAAACCACCTGGACAACTGAGAGCCTTCACAGAAACAATGAAAGACAATCCCAATACGCCACAGTATATGACCAAGGGGTGCTACATAAAGACCTGATTAGACCTGAAGAGAAACACAGGACTCACTGGTGATGATTCCTCCTGCTGGAGTACAAACACCTGTTTGGGAGTTGACAGCTGTTCTGCGTAATGAAACAACACAGGATGATGTAAATGTCACCTGAGCTCTTTGGATCAACAGTTGGGTCCATAAGTATTTGAACAGTATTTTGTGTCTTTAACACCACAGTGGAGTAAAAGTGAAAAATCCAGATGTTGTGACGAGTGTAAACCCTGGATCTTTTGGATCTGTCCTGGATTAGAGAGACTCTGTTATTCAAAAAGACAAACACACAATTAAACACATGATGAAACCTGAAGACAAACACATGATCAAACCTGAAGAGAAAGACACAATCAAACCTGAAGAACACATAAACACAGAGCACAGAAATATTTTATAGACAGTCAGAGACAGTGGGTGGGCCTGGAGTTCTTTTGGCTTTGAGGTAGTCCTCCCATGTGTGTGCTTAATGGGTGATCAAAAAGTATTATGTCATGCTTTTAGGTCATGTGCTAAAAGCTAGTTAAAACTGAAGCACTTGAAAGCAGGACCTTCACCAGCTGACAAAAGAGATGGAGACTTGCTGTCTATGTCTTCTTAGATAAAAGAAAAGGACTTGTTTCAATTGGCCAGACAAAGGGACAGAGCTGGAAAGGATGTGCAGCAGGTTAGGGTAGTAAAAGATGCAGATGGCAATGTGCTGACAAGCAGGGAGCGTGTGTTAAAAAGATGGGAATATTTTGAGGAGCTGATGAATGAAGAAAATGAGAGAGATAAAAGGGTGGATCAAAGTCAAAGTCGGCTTTATTGTCAATTCTTCACATGTACTAGACATACAAGGAATCGAAATTGCGTTTCTCACCTTCCCTCAGTGATGATAGGACAAGACATTTCAACAATAAGGACAGAAAAGTGCACAAGTATTTACAGTGTCGTGTCTGAGGTAATAGTAAAAGTGGAAAGTGCAGTAGTGCCCCACACAGTGATGCAGCTGGACAGGATGCTCTCAATGGTGCCACGGTAGAAAGTGCTCATGATGGTTGGTGGAGCACTTGCCCGCTTGAGTTTGCGCAGGAAGTAGAGACGCCGCTGGGCCTTCTTTGCCAGTGATGCAGTGTTGGTGGTCCAGGACAGGTCTTCACTGATGTGCACCCCCAGGAATTTGGTGCTGCTCACTCTCTCCACAGCAGCACCCTCAATGGTCAGTGGTAGGTGTTGGGTGTGACCTTTCCAGAAGTCAACAACAATCTCCTTGGTCTTGCTGACATTCAGCAGGAGGTTGTTGTTTCTGCACCACATGGTCAGAAGGTTGACCTCTTCCCTGTAGTGAGTTTCATCGCCCTTGGTGATGAGCCCCACCAGAGTTGTGTCATCTGCAAACTTCACTATGTGGTTTGTGCTGTGTGTTGTTGTGCAGTCATGTGTCAGTAATGTGAATAGAAGTGGACCGAGCACACAGCCTTGGGGAGCCAACACTGTTGTTGCCAACACGGACTGCTTGTGGCCTCTGGGTGAGGAAGTCCAACAGCCAGTTGCAAAGGGAGGTGCTGAGCCCCAGTTTGTCTAGTTTGCAGATGAGCTGTTGAGGTGTTATGGTGTTGAACGCTGAACTGAAGTCTATGAACAGCATTCTCACATATGAGTCCTTCTTGTCCAGATGGGTGAGGGCTGGGTGCAGGGCTGAGTAGATTGCGTCCTCTGTAGATCGCTTGGCTCTGTATGCGAACTGGGAGGGGTCTAGGTTGGAGGGAGGATGGATTTGATGTGTGACATGACTAGCCATTCGAAGCGCTTCATGATGATGGGTGTCAGTGCCACAGGACGACAGTCATTGAAGCAGGATGTAGCTGAATTTTTTGGCACAGGTATGATGGTGGCAGCTTTGAAGCATGATGGAACAATGGCATGATGGAACAACGAGGGAGGAGTTATAGAGCAGAGGGAGGAGTTATTGAACAGAGGGAGAAGTTATTGAACAGAGGGAGGAGTTATAGAGGGGAAGGGGAGGAGTTATTGCCTAGAGGGAGGAGTTATAGAGCAGAGGGAGGAGTTATAGAGGGTGAAGGGGAGGAGTTATAGAGCAGAGGGAGGAGTTATAGAGGGGGAAGGGGAGGAGTTATAGAGCAGAGGGAGGAGTTATAGAGGGGAAGGGGAGGAGTTATTGAATAGAGGGAGGAGTTATAGACCAGAGGGAGGAGTTATAGGGGGAAGGTGAGGCGTTATAGAGCAGAGGGAGGAGTTATTGAACAGAGGGAGGAGTTATAGAGGGGAAGGGGAGGAGTTATTAAATAGAGGGAGGAGTTATTTGACTGAGGCAGGAGTTATCGAGCAGAGGGAGGAGTTATACAGCAGAGGGAGGAGTTATAGAGCAGAGGGAGAAGTTACTGAACAGAGGGAAGAGTTATAGAGCAGAGGGAGAAGTTATTGAACAGAGGTAAGAGTTATAGAGCAGAGGGAGAAGTTATTGAACAGAGGGAGGAGTTTGTCAAAGCTTTGCAGTGCCATCAACCACGAGGCAACTTGTGAGTTTGTTACTACACCTTCTCGCAGTCTTTGACTGTTAAGGAATGTCACTGGTTGATGATTGGTTTCTACAATGACTTTTTGTCCGCCCAGATAGTTGGCAAAATGTTTCACAGCCCAGACTGTTGCTAGTAGGGCTTTTTCGCAGTCACTGAATTTAAGTTCCGGTGTTGCAGTGTTTTGCTCGAGTATGCGACCACTTGCCAATCTTTGTCATACATCTGGTACAGTCCCGCGCTTAGGCATTGATTGGAGAATCCCACCTCTAGGTGGAATTCTTTGCTACAATCAGGGTATGCTAGGCATGCGACCTATTAGGAAAAGGGATCATAAGACCGTGCAACAGCACCTATTCAGCCCCTGTATGGCCGGTAATCAAACCAAAAAGTAAATGGAGACTTACCATCGATTACCGCAAACTCAACCAACAGGTGTCGCTATCTCGATTGCTGATGACTCGGTTAGAGCAGGAACTTCCTAAAGTAAAAAATGAAAAATACTTTTCCACCCTCGACGTGGCCTCCGGGTTCTGGACAATCCGTATCCATGAAGACGATCAACACAAACTGGCATTCACCTTCACCAACCGCCACTACACTTTCACCAGGTGCCCATTTGGCTATGCCAACTCACCTGCAAAAGTTAACATCTTCTTGAACAAGGCGTGTCCCGATGCAAACGAGCGAGGCACTCTTATCTATGTTGACGACGTCCTAATGCGAAACCCAACATTAGACACACATTTGGATGAGATAGACCACATCCTGAGCCAACTCACGCATGCTGGTGCAAAAATCTCACTTTCAAAGTGTCAATGGTGTCGGACCAAGGTCAACTATGTGGGCCTCCTTGTCGGACTAGACGGAGTGCAACCACAAGTTGGACGAGTCCAAAGCATCACCAACATCAAAATGCCTACGAACCTAAAAGAACTGCACAGCTTTCTGGGAGTGTGCAACTACTCCCGCCAATTCATTGAAAACTATGCAGATTTGGCAAAACCACTGACAGACCTGCTCAAAAATGATACGCCGTTCCTATGGAGTGAACCCCAAGAACAGGCCATGCAGGCTCTGAAAGACAAACTCTGCTCAGCGCCATGCCTAGCATACCCTGATTGTAGCAAAGAATTCCACCTAGAGGTGGGATTCTCCAATCAATGCCTAAGCACGGGACTGTACCAGGTGTATGACAAAGACAGGCAAATGGTCACATACGCAAGCAAAACGCTACAACCACCAGAACTTAAATTCAGTGACTGCGAAAAAGCCCTACTAGCAATATAGTCTGGGCTGTGAAACATTTCGCCAACTATCTGGGCGGACAAAAAGTCATTGTAGAAACCAATCATCAACCAGTGACATTCCTTAACAGTCAAAGACTGCGAGAAGGTGAAGTAACAAACTCACGAGTTGCCTCGTGGTTGATGGCACTGCAAAGCTTTGACATGGAGGTGCGGTACGCACAAGACCGCAAAACTCCCCTAGGCACAGGGTTAGCTGCATCCCAGCGCTGCACCGAAGACACACTGGCTGCAAACCCGTTAAACAAAGACGTGTCACCACCCGACTCCCCTAATCATCATTACTTCGACCAAAATGCCTGCCAAGGCATGATCACTGTGTACGTGGACGGCTGCTCATTTCACCATGAAACAGTTGCCCGGGCAGGAGTGGGGGTCGCGTGGATTGACAACACACCACATAAGCCACAAAAATTCCAACTGGGACCAGAGTCCTCTCAGTATGCCGAAATTGCAGGCATACTCATAACATGCCAGTTAGCTGTGGCACAAAATGTCAAAACATTTGTGCTATGCACAGATTTGAACTATGCACGCTTAGCTTTTTGTGCCATCTACCCTGCTGGAAACGCAATGGTTTCATGACCTCCAACAAGAAATCGGTCAAACACAAAGAACTGTTTGCGGCTTGTGGTCACCTCATAACTACGCACGACCTCCAGATATACTGGAAAAAGGTCAGAGGTCACTCCCGCACACCAGGCCAAGACAAAGAATTTAATGACTTGGCTGACACACTAGCCAAGCAAGGCGCTCTGGATGGCACGCCGTGTGCATTACCTACAACTGCTCCATGGCATCTTATTCTATGCTTCCAAGAATCTCTCTTCACCTGCGTTAGTGGTTCCTCGTAACCACCGGGGGGTGATGCTGATGCACGGACACGATTCAGCATGTGCAGGTCACAGAGGAACGAAAGCAACATACAATGAGATACGACAGGTTGCATATTGGCCAAAAATGCAGAAGGATGTAAGCGATTACATCAAAGGCTGCTTGGTCTGTTGCCAATTCCAACCTGTGAACCCGATTCACAGAGCTCCCTTACAAAAAAGAGGCATTTCCTTCCCTTGGTCAGATCTACAAATCGACTGAGTAGGACCCCTCACGAAGTCTGCAAGAGGAAACAAATATTTCCTCACTGTCACGTGACTTCACCAAATGGCTGGAATGTCTACCGGCTCCGAACAATACAGCCTTGATGACAGCCTATTTGTTGATGAATCACGTCTTTTCAAGATTTGGACTACCTATCAGCATAAACTCGGATAGAGGCACCCACTTCACCAGTGAAGTCATGCAACAACTCTGGCAAGTGCTGGAGGTGAAGGCGAACTTCCACATCAGCCACCACCCTCAGTCGTCAGGACAGGTGGAAAGGGCCAACCAAACTGTGGTGACCATCCTGCGCAAATATGTGGCAGACAACCACAGCGACTGGGATGTGAAACTTCCCCTGGTCCTCATGGCCATCCGGGCGACCCCTCACAAATCAACGGGGTTCTCCATGTTTCAAATGATGACAGGCCGTCAAATGACGCCCCCCTCCACTTGCTGTACCAGCCAGGTGAGGCAAACATTGCGACAGCGTACACGGCTCAACGATACATGACTGACCTGACTGAACATCTGAAAGCCACCTTCAACTTTGCTCAAAAACACTTGAACAAAAGCGCAGAAGGTCGAAAAGCCTACTATAACCAGAAAGCGTTCCCCCATGAGATACAAGTGGGGGACAAGGTTTGGTACTATTCATTCGGGCAACCCAGCCAGAAAACAACCAGGTTAACTCGCAAGTTGCTACCCCGTTGGACTGGACCGTATTTGGTGACTGACAAACTCTCCGCCGTCGTATACCAAATCAAGGTCAGCAAGGGTCAAAGAGAACCAGTTTTCAAGTGGGTACACCGCAGCCAAATTAAGCCTCACAAAAACCCCATGGGACTCGCCGGGGACGTCACAGTCGCCGATAGAACTTAAAACCACTCATTAGGTCGAGAGGACGCAAAGAAGGAATATCGACACCTGCCGTGTCCCAAACAATCGAATCACACCGATTGAGACAAATTAAGAAAATAATTTTAACTTCCAACAGGACAAACAACTCAGGTGATTTCACCAGCACCACCGTAGCAGGGGTGAACCACCATGTGAATTCCGTCCTTAACATCAAAAAGAAAAAGAGGCGACAGCCTAACACTCTAATTAAGAATCAGTCAGATAGCTTAAACTCTGTGCTATAAGCCAGAAACGCAAAAGAAAATCTCTAACCATTTTAAGACAAATTTCTAACCATGTTTGTTGTGTTTGCCAGGATGACCTGGCTTGTGACCCTGCTGCTCCTCAGTGCAACCATCGCCAACAGCTCCCCAGACGTGGTTGAATTCGGACCAGAATCGGGCATCGTTCTGAAGGACCAGCCCGGCTTATTGATAACAAACTATGGCCTGCGCACACAGAGGGTGTTCGTCAAGCTCGACCCCACAGAGTGTACTGTGCCAATTTCGCCAGCAGTACAGTGAACCTGGTCTCCTAGGCAGGTAGCCGGTGGACCAAGTCTGTCCTGAAGCATGCTGAGGCAGACATAGTCCACATGCTACGCCAGAAGGAGAAGTTCACGGTAACGCAGGCAGAACTGAGTGGACTCAACAAAAGAGAGAAGAGGTTCATTGGAGGTCTGCTAATGGCAGCCTCAGCTGTAGGATCCCTCTTCAGTTCTGGCTTATCAGCAGTTAACACCATCACACTATTAACGGTAAAGAGACACATTAGCGAGCTCCAAGAGGTAATCCCTGAAATACAGGCTCAGCTTAACGTACAGAGAGAAGGTCTTGAGACCATTGGACAAATCATACAAGACACCGTGGTAATCCTTAACACCCATACCAACGTGCTCAAAAAGACAGTGGGCGTAACTGACCAACTAACATCAGTGTTGCAGGAAGACTATGCACACACACAGATGCTGAATATGCTCATGGCAGACATGACCAGGGACGTCGGATCTTCCATTGACAGCCTCGCCATCAGTAGGATTCCACCCTACGTTGTCCCTTTAACCCTGGTCCACCAACTTCTCAAGTCTGCAACCCATAGCCTAGTCACGCTGCTACAAGCTCACCTCGCGTACGCATTGGGAAGCTCAATCCCAATCTATGTAGACCCAGAGGATCTGGAAATTGCGTTTCTAATTAACTTGCCGATCGTCACTACTGAAAACATCTACAGGCTCAAAAGTGTCGTGAACGTAGGTCTCTGGCAAGGAGACAATCACCTTAAGATCCACACACCACCCGTAGTGGCTTACAATGACGCTAATCATTTCCTTTCAGGTATTCAGGAGAATTCAGGAGACTGCACTGGTCGTTGGCTCTCACTGCGGTATTGTATCACTTCCTGTTCCGGAGCACAGCGGTGTTTTGCTGTATCTGTTAGCTGTTTAATCTGCGTAGTTAGATTGATCTAGTTAACTAGATAACGATTTATTTCACAGTGTAATCTTCACGTGCCTTAACAAAAGCACCCTCTCTCTGCTGAAGCACCCCTAAATTATTTTCACATTATTCACTTTGTGTGTTTTTAGGAATCCGCTAGCTTAGTGCAGCTATTAGCTCTTAGCCAGTTTAGCATGGCGGCTTCTCCTGTCTCTCCCGCACTTTTCTGCGCTGGGTGTGAAATGTTTAGTTATTCCTCGGCCTCCTTTAGCAGTAACGATACTTGTAATAAGTGTAGCTTGTTAGTAGCTTTGGAGGCCAGGCTGGGCGAATTGGAGACTCGGCTCCGCACCGTGGAAAATCCTACAGCTAGCCAGGCCCCTGTAGTCGGTGTGGACCAAGGTAGCTTAGCCGCCGTTAGCTGTCCCCCAGCAGATCCCGAGCAGCCGGGAAAGCAGGGCGGCTGAGTGACTGTGAGGAAGAAGCGTAGTCCTAAACAGAAGCCCCCTGTACACCACCAACCCGTTCACATTTCTAACCGTTTTTCCCCACTCGGTGACACACCGGCCGAGGAACAAACTCTGGTTATTGGCGACTCTGTTTTGAGAAATGTGACGTTAGCGACACCAGCAACCATAGTCAACTATCTTCCGGGGGCCAGAGCAGGCGACATTGAAGGAAATTTGAAACTGATGGCTAAGGCTAAGTGTAAATTTGGTAAGATTGTAATTCACGTCGGCAGTAATGACACTCGGTTACGCCAATCGGAGGTCACTAAAATTAATATTGAATCGGTGTTGCAAAAACAATGTCGGACTCTGTAGTTTTCTCTGGGCCCCTCCCCAATCGGACCGGGAGTGACATGTTTAGCCGCATGTTCTCCTTGAATTGCAGTCTGTCTGAGTGGTGTCCAAAAAATGAGGTGGGCTTCATAGATAATTGGCAAAGCTTCTGGGGAAAACCTGGTCTTGTCAGGAGAGACGGCATCCATCCCACTTTGGATGGAGCAGCTCTCATCTCTAGAAATCTGACCAATTTTATTAAACCCTCCAAACCGTGACTATCCAGGGTTGGGACCAGGAAGCAGAGTTGTAGTCTTATACACCTCTCTGCAGCTTCTCTCCCCCTGCCATCCCCTCATTACCCCATCCCCGTAGAGATGGTGCCTGCTCCCAGACCACCAATAACCAGCAAAAATCTATTTAAGCATAAAAATTCCCTAATAATAAGTCCCTGTTAGTAAATGATATAATAATTGATCAACATATTGATTTATTCTGCCTTACAGAAACCTGGTTACAGCAGGATGAATATGTTAGTTTAAATGAGTCAACACCCCCGAGTCACACTAACTGTCAGAATGCTCGTAGCACGGGCCGAGGCGGAGGATTAGCAGCAATCTTCCATTCCAGCTTATTAATTAATCATAGACCCAGACAGAGCTTTAATTCATTTGAAAGCTTGACTCTTAGTCTTGTCCATCCAAATTGGAAGTCTCAAAAACCAGTTTTATTTGTTATCTATCGTCCACCTGGTCGTTACTGTGAGTTTCTCTGTGATTTTTCAGACCATTTGTCTGACTTAGTGCTTAGCTCAGATAAGATAATTATAATAGGTGATTTTAACATCCACATAGATGCTGAGAATGACAGCCTCAACACTGCATTTAATCTATTATTAGACTCAGTTGGCTTTGCTCAAAATGTAAATGAGTCCACCCACCACTTTAAACATACTTTAGATTTTGTTCTGACTTATGGTATGGAAACTGAAGACTTAACAGTATTCCCTGAAAACCCCTTTTTGTCTGATCATTTCTTAATAACATTTACATTTACTTTAATGGACTACCCAGCAGTGGGGAATAGGTTTCATTGATTCCTTCTTTGTTATGTTCTTCAATGCCATATACCAACACAGTGCAGAGTAGCTACCTAAACTCTGTGAGTGAGATAGATTATCTCGTCAATAGCTTTACATCCTCATTGAGCACAACTTTGGATGCTGTAGCTCCTCTGAAAAAGAGAGCCTTAAATCAGAAGTGCCTGACTCCGTGGTTTAACCCACAAACTCGCAGCATAAAGCAGATAACCCGTAAGCTGGAGAGGAAATGGCGTCTCACTAATTTAGAAGATCTTCACTTAGCCTGGAAAAAGAGTCTGTTGCTCTATAAAAAAAGCCCTCCGTAAAGCTAGGACATCTTACTATTTATCACTAACTGAAGAAAATAAGAACAACCCCAGGTTTCTTTTCAGCACTGTAGCCAGGCTGACAAAGAGTCAGAGCTCTATTGAACCGAGTATTCCTTTAACTTTAACTAGTAATGACTTCATGACTTTCTTTGCAAATAAAACTTTAACTATTAGAGAAAAAATTATTCATAACCATCACAAAGACATATCTTTATGTTCGGCTGCTTTCAGTAATGCTGGTATTTGTGTTGTGAAAGTGTAGGAACACGGACCCACAACAGGGGGCGCAATGAACGGACAATGGAGAAGGTAAATAACAAGGTTTACTATTGTGAAACGAGCACAATAAATACAACAATCACAATTTGGGGTCGAATCCGCTGGTGTCGTGTGGGCAGGCTCGAAGGTAGGAGACGTCCGTCTCAGTCGAACCGGAACCACCCAGATCTCCTCTGCCACCGAACCCTAGAAATACTGGAACCGCCAAGTCCCGAATTCCCAGGTGGCCACTGCCTCCGCTCGTCGGATCCGGTACTGCTGGCGGGAGAGAGCAACAACACACAGGTGTGGATGCGACCGCACCCAGTAACGGAGAGGGGAGAAGCCGCCTCCACCTCTTGTCAAAGTACAGCAGGAAGGTGAGTACTTATCCAAGCAATGAAGCTATCAGTAGTCAACAGTCCTGAAAAGGTTTAACAAGTTTAGCTGGTTGTTCAGAATATAAATGCAGAGAATATTACCTCAGTCTTAGGCGATATCTCGGCACTGAGGTGGAGACGCCGTCCTCCTGATATACCTCTGTGCTGAGTGGAACAGCTGTGTCTGGTGATGGGTGACAGCTGTCACCCAGGCTACTCCCATAAGGCTGCAGCGCCCTCTGGTGCCTGGAGCCCGCACTCCAGGCAGGGCGCCCTCTGGTGGTGGTGGGCCAGCAGTACCTCCTCTTCAGCGGCCCACACAACAGGACCCCCCCCTCAACGGGCGCCTCCTGGCGCACGACCGGGCTTGTCCGGATGGCGACGGTAGAAGTCGGCCAGGAGGGCCGGGTCCAGGATGAAACCCTTCTTCACCCAGGAGCGCTCCTCGGGTCCGTACCCCTCCCAGTCCACCAGATACTGAAAACCCCGGCCCATCCGACGGACATCAAGGAGCCGGCGGACAGTCCAAGCCAGTGCTCCGTCGATGATCCGGGCAGGAGGCGGCGCCGGACCCGGGGTGCAGAGGGGTGAGGTGTGAAAGGGCTTGATCCGGGAAACATGAAAAACTGGATGGATCCGCAGTGAGGCCGGAAGCTGGAGCCTCACTGCGGCGGGGTTGATGACCTTGAGGATCTTATACGGTCCGATGTACCGTTCTTGGAGTTTCGGTGAGTCAACCTGTAGAGGAATGTCCTTGGTGGACAACCAGACCTCCTGCCTAGGACGATACTTGGGGGCCGGGGCTCGCCGCCGGTCTGCATGTTTCTTCGCCCTCGTCCGGGCCTGCAACAAGGCAGAGCGGGCGGCACGCCACACCCGACGGCACTTCCGTAGGTGGGCCTGGACCGAGGGCACACCGACCTCTCCCTCAACCACCGGAAACAAGGGGGGCTGATACCCCAAGCACACCTCAAACGGGGAGAGGCCGGTGGCTGATGACACTTGGCTGTTGTGGGCGTACTCGATCCAGGCCAGGTGGGTACTCCAGGCCGTCGGGTGCGCGGCTGTCACACAGCGAAGTGTCTGCTCCAGTTCCTGATTCGCCCGCTCTGCCTGCCCGTTGGTCTGGGGGTGGTACCCAGACGAGAGGCTGACCGTGGCCCCCAGTTCCCGGCAGAAGCTCCTCCAGACGTGTGAGGTGAACTGGGGGCCGCGATCGGAGACGATGTCTGATGGTATGCCATGCAGACGGACGACGTGGTGGACCAGGAGGTCCGCTGTCTCCTGGGCCGTTGGGAGCTTCGGGAGGGCCACGAAGTGGGCCGCCTTGGAGAAACGGTCCACTATCGTGAAGACGACGGTGTTTCCCTGGGACGGCGGGAGACCCGTGACGAAGTCCAGACCGATGTGGGACCAGGGGCGATGAGGCACGGGCAGTGGCTGTAGCTGCCCTGAGGTCTTTCTGTGGTCGGCCTTGCCCCTGGCGCAGGTGGTACAGGCCTGGACGTACTCCCGGACGTCGGCCTCCAGGGATGCCCACCAGAAGCGTTGCCGGACGACTGTCACGGTCCTTCGCACCCCTGGGTGACAGGAGAGCTTAGAACCGTGACAGAAGTCCAGGACTGCAGCCCTAGCCTCTGGTGGGACGTATAGTCTGTTCTTTGGTCCGTTTCCGGGGTCCGGGACACGGGTCAGGGCCTCCCGGACGGTCTTCTCCACGTCCCAGGTGAGGGCGGCCACGATAGCGGACTCCGGGATGATGGGATCCGGGGGATCCGACGGTTCCGTTTTGACTTCGTCTTCGTGCACCCGGGACAATGCATCCGACCTCTGATTCTTGGTCCCGGGACGGTAGGTAATCCGGAAGTCAAAACGGCCAAAGAACAGTGACCAGCGGGCTTGCCTGGGGTTCAGCCGCTTGGCGGTCCTGATATACTCCAGGTTCCGATGGTCAGTGAAAACCGTGAATGGCACGGCTGTTCCCTCCAACAGATGTCTCCACTCTTCGAGGGCCTCTTTCACAGCAAGGAGTTCCCGATTGCCGACGTCATAATTCCGTTCAGCGGGGGTCAACCTGCGAGAAAAATAGGCACACGGGTGAAGGACCTTATCGGTCTTCCCGCTCTGGGAGAGCACCGCTCCTATCCCTGAGTCCGAGGCATCCACTTCAACCACTAACTGGCGGCTAGGATCGGGCTGCACCAGAACTGGTGCAGACGAGAAGCGCCGTTTCAACTCCTTGAACGCGGCTTCGCACCGATCCGACCAGGTGAAGGGGACTTTTGGTGAGGTCGGGGCTGTCAGGGGGCTAACTACCTGACTATAGCCCTTAATGAACCTCCTGTAGAAATTAGCAAAACCGAGGAACTGTTGCAGCTTCCTACGGCTTGTAGGTTGGGGCCAATCTCTCACCGCCGCAACCTTGGCCGGATCAGGGGCGACGGAGTTAGAGGAGATTATAAACCCCAGGAAGGACAAAGAAGTGCGGTGGAATTCACACTTCTCGCCCTTCACAAACAGGCGGTTCTCCAACAACCGCTGCAGAACCTGACGGACATGCCGGACATGAGTCTCAGGATCCGGGGAAAAGATGAGTATATCGTCCAGATACACGAAGACGAACCGGTGCAGGAAGTCCCGCAGGACATCGTTTACCAACGCTTGGAAGGTCGCGGGAGCATTAGTGAGACCGAACGGCATGACCAGGTACTCAAAATGGCCCAACGGGGTGTTAAATGCCGTCTTCCATTCGTCTCCCTTCCGGATCCGAACCAAATGATACGCATTCCTAAGATCAAGTTTGGTGAAGATATTGGCTCCATGCAAGGGGGTGAACACCGAATCCAACAGGGGCAACGGGTATCGATTGCGAACCGTGATTTCGTTCAACCCCCTATAATCAATGCATGGACGAAGCCCGCCATCCTTTTTACCCACAAAAAAGAAACCAGCACCCATCGGAGAGGTGGAATTCCGGATCAACCCGGCAGCTAATGAGTCCCGGATGTAGGTCTCCATTGATTCACGCTCCGGCCGTGAGAGGTTGTACAGCCTACTGGACGGAAACTCACTGCCTGGAACCAAATCAATGGCACAATCATACGGGCGGTGGGGAGGAAGCGTGAGAGCCAGATCCTTGCTGAACACGTCAGCGAGGTCATGGTACTCCGCCGGCACCGCCTTCAGATTGGGCGGGACTCGGACCTCCTCCTTAGCTTGGGAGCCGGGAGGAACCGAGGAACCTAGACACTCCCGATGGCAGGTTTCGCTCCACTGAACCACTACCCCGGACGGCCAATCGATCCGGGGATTGTGCTTTAGCATCCATGGAAACCCCAAAACCACACGGGAGGTGGCCTGAGTCACAAAGAACTCGATCACCTCCCGGTGGTTACCTGACACCACCAGAGTTACTGGAGGTGTCTTATGTGTGATTGGTGGGAGTAGGGAGCCATCTAGCGCCCGAACCTGCACAGGCGAGGTAAGAGCCACCAGAGGGAGCCCTATCTCCCTGGCCCATCTACTGTCAAGCAGATTCCCCTCAGAGCCCGTGTCCATCAGTGCTGGGGCCTTCAGGGTTGAATCCTCAAACAGGATCGTGACTGGGAGTCGTGTAGAAATGTGGGTGTGTCCCACGTGAATATTTTGGCCCACCCCTGGCCCAGTCTCTAGGGGCGGGCGTTGGAGTTTAACCGCTCGGGGCAGTCGTTTGCGAGATGCTCACTCGAGCCACAAACATAACAAGCTCCGTGGGCCCGCCTCCTTTGTGCTCCAGGTGCCCTAAATGTTGCCCTGCTCGTGTCCATAGCTTCGTCAGCAGGGGGAGCCATAGGCGCACGGAGCGCAGGAACAGAGGAGCGTGGGGAGGGCGGAGCTCGATCGGACCCGGAAGGGAGAGGGACGACGCGTGCCTGGCCACGCCCTTCGCCTCGTTCCCGACGGCGTTCTTCTAACCGGTTGTCGAGTCGTATGACTAGATCGATGAGCCCATCTAAATCCCGCGGTTCGTCCTTAGCCACCAGGTGCTCTTTTAGGACCAGTGACAGTCCGTTTACAAAGGCAGCGCGGAGGGCAGTGCTATTCCAGCCGGATCTCGCCGCCGCGATGCGGAAGGCGACTGCATAGGCAGCTGCGCTCCGACGCCCCTGTCTTATTGACAGTAGTGCGGTTGAAGCGGACTCTCCTCTGTTGGGATGATCGAACACCGTTCTGAGCTCCCGTACAAACCCATCGTATGTATGAAGGAGCCGTGAGTTCTGCTCCCAGAGCGCTGTAGCCCAAGCGCGTGCCTCCCCGCGAAGCAGATTTATCACATAAGCTACTTTGCTAGCATCAGTCGCGTACATCACGGGACGCTGTGCGAAGACGAGCGAACACTGCATCAGAAAGTCTGCGCACGTCTCCACACAGCCTCCGTACGGCTCTGGAGGGCTTATGTATGCTTCTGGGGACGGAGGAAGGGACCGTTGAACGACCAGTGGAACGTCACTTTCGCGCGCAGGGTCCTCGGGAGGGAGAGCCGCAGCGGCGCCCGAAGGGCGCGCCTCCACTTGTGCGGCGAGAGCCTCCACCCTGCGGTTTAGGAGAATGTGCTGCTCGGTCATTAAATCGATCTGAGAGGTGAAAGCGGTGAGGATCCGCTGCAACTCACCGATTACCCCTCCCGAAGCCTCCGCCGCGCCTTGGTCTTCCATTGGCCGTTCAACAGCCGGTTGACGCCCCTCGGGGTCCATGACGCTGGCCGAGATATCCTGTTGTGAAAGTGTAGGAACACGGACCCACAACAGGGGGCGCAATGAACGGACAATGGAGAAGGTAAATAACAAGGTTTACTATTGTGAAACGAGCACAATAAATACAACAATCACAATTTGGGGTCGAATCCGCTGGTGTCGTGTGGGCAGGCTCGAAGGTAGGAGACGTCCGTCTCAGTCGAACCGGAACCACCCAGATCTCCTCTGCCACCGAACCCTAGAAATACTGGAACCGCCAAGTCCCGAATTCCCAGGTGGCCACTGCCTCCGCTCGTCGGATCCGGTACTGCTGGCGGGAGAGAGCAACAACACACAGGTGTGGATGCGACTGCACCCAGTAACGGAGAGGGGAGAAGCCGCCTCCACCTCTTGTCAAAGTACAGCAGGAAGGTGAGTACTTATCCAAGCAATGAAGCTATCAGTAGTCAACAGTCCTGAAAAGGTTTAACAAGTTTAGCTGGTTGTTCAGAATATAAATGCAGAGAATATTACCTCAGTCTTAGGCGATATCTCGGCACTGAGGTGGAGACGCCGTCCTCCTGATATACCTCTGTGCTGAGTGGAACAGCTGTGTCTGGTGATGGGTGACAGCTGTCACCCAGGCTACTCCCATAAGGCTGCAGCGCCCTCTGGTGCCTGGAGCCCGCACTCCAGGCAGGGCGCCCTCTGGTGGTGGTGGGCCAGCAGTACCTCCTCTTCAGCGGCCCACACAACAATTTGGTTAGACTCTTTCTCTCCGATTGTTCTGTATGAGTTATTTTCATTAGTTACTTCCTCCAAACCATCAACATGTCTATTAGACCCCATTCCTACCAGGCTGCTCAAGGAAGCCCTACCATTAATTAATGCTTCGATCTTAAATATGATCAATCTATCTTTATTAGTTGGCTATGTACCACAGGCTTTTAAGGTGGCAGTAATTAAACCATTACTTAAAAAGCCATCACTTGACCCAGCTATTTTAGCTAATTATAGGCCAATCTCCAACCTTCCTTTTCTCTCAAAAATTCTTGAAAGGGTAGTTGTAAAACAGCTAACTGATCATCTGCAGAGGAATGGTCTATTTGAAGAGTTTCAGTCAGGTTTTAGAATTCATCATAATACAGAAACAGCATTAGTGAAGGTTACAAATGATCTTCTTATGGCCTCAGACAGTGGACTCATCTCTGTGCTTGTTCTGTTAGACCTCAGTGCAGCTTTTGATACTGTTGACAATAAAATTTTATTACAGAGATTAGAGCATGCCATAGGTATTAAAGGCACTGCGCTGTGGTTTGAATCATATTTATCTAATAGATTACAATTTGTTCATGTAAATGGGGAATCTTCATCACAGACTAAGGTTAATTATGGAGTTCCACAAGGTTCTGTGCTAGGACTGATTTTATTCACTTTATACATGCTTCCCTTAGGTAGTATTATTAGGAAGCATTGCTTAAATTTTCATTGTTACGCAGATGATACCCAGCTTTATCTATCCATGAAGCCAAAGGACACACACCAATTAGTTAAACTGCAGGAATGTCTTACAGACATAAAGACATGGATGACCTCTAATTTCCTGCTTTTAAACTCAGATAAAACTGAAGTTATTGTACTTGGCCCCACAAATCTTAGAAACATGGTGTCTAACCAGATCCTTACTCTGGATGGCATTACCCTGACCTCTAGTAATACTGTGAGAAATCTTGGAGTCATTTTTGATCAGGATATGTCCTTCAATGCACATATTAAGCAAATATGTAGGACTGCTTTTTTGCATTTGCGCAATATCTCTAAAATTAGAAAGGTCTTGTCTCAGAGTGATGCTGAAAAACTAATTCATGCATTTATTTCCTCTAGGCTGGACTATTGTAATTCATTATTATCAGGTTGTCCTAAAAGTTCCCTGAAAAGCCTTCAGTTAATTCAAAATGCTGCAGCTAGAGTACTGACATGGACTAGAAGGAGAGAGCATATCTCACCCATATTGGCCTCTCTTCATTGGCTTCCTGTTAATTCCAGAATAGAATTTAAAATTCTTCTTTTTACTTATAAGGTTTTGAATAATCAGGTCCCATCTTATCTTAGGGACCTCATAGTACCATATCACCCCAATAGAGCGCCTAGCTCTCAGACTGCAGGCTCTCTCCCTCAGTCCCAGCAGAAGACTGCCATTCCCTGAGCCTGGTTCTGCTGGAGGTTTCTTCCTGTTAAAAGGGAGTTTTCCTTTCCACTGTTGCCAAGTGCTTGCTCATAGGGGGTCGTTTTGACTGTTGGGGTTTTTCTGTAATTATTGTATGGCTTTTGCCTTACAATATAATGCGCCTTGGGGCGACTGTTTGTTGTGATTTGGCGCTATATAAATAAAATTGATTTGTTTTAATCCTGAGCTATACTTGGTGCCGAATCTCAAAATGTGCACTGTCACAAAAGACATCCATTATTTGTGTCCCAGCAAACCGTTCATTCGAGATGACACTGCCGGCATCTGCGGTCTCAAAACACTTACTGGGAAAAATCGCTGTCCAATGACCATCACGCCGTTCCGCCAAGTCACGGACACTCAGGTAGAGATAGTAGGACAATGCTGGTTAGTCAACACCCCCGAAAAATCAGCCCTACTAGTGTACGACCGTCATGACACATCAACTCGTACTGAACTTCCATGAAAAACTTTGTGGGTCACGGTACCTGAAAACGCCCTGCTCCGTATTCATGAGGTATCACTCTATCACCTGCATCCTGACGAATACGAAGGAGCCATTGAAGTGTCCGACTTTTACAACCAAACCGCTATCGAAATAGACCAACAAACCCTGGAGAAAATCCAGTATGAGGGTTCTCAAGTCATCGATGTGGCCCCAATAGATAAAACTTTGAAAGAGATTCGAAATCAAGATCTCAAACCCTACCAAACCCTATTGTATGCTTGGTCTACTCCTGACACACTGTTGTTTGTAGCCACAATCGTTGGTTACTTGACTACCCTCGGTTTAGCTCTGTGGGCGCGCAGATACGCCAATACCCTTCAGAACGGTATAACCAGGTGTTCTCGAGCCCTCGCCAGACTAGCCCGAAGAAAACGACGTACGGCCGAACCGTCTGAAGACATCGAAGCTAACCCAAATGTCGACCAAGAATCCGAAACCGACCAGGTATCCAAGCTCCTAAATTTGGATTAGTAAAACCTGCCGCGAATAATGTAAATAAATAGGCAAATGTAAGATGTGGTACCATAGTCGGACCACTTTAGCATGTAGTAGTCACCCTAAGCCACTCTGCTAGTCTGACACTAACCCTCCTCAGCCTCACCGCCAGTGGAAGACATCACCCACCGACCATCACAGCCTTCCTCATCTTGGCAATTCAATGTTGGAGACCCAAAGTTGAATCGAGTGGGGGAATGTAGCAGAAAGCTGTGATCAAACAACCAACATCTTAAGCTTGCATTAAGAAGAGGCCATGGAGTCTCTTCAAACAAAGATCAACTCCATACAGCAAGGCCTGGTATATCTCCAGGTGTCAAAGAGGAGATGCTGTAAGCCAGGCACAGCTTGGATCTGTCAACAAACCCCCACCATATTCAGGATTTAAGATTACCCAAAGAGCATTCCACACAGAGTTGTGAATCCTTATCAGTACCCCAAGCCAGATGTCTCAACTCGCCTCTCACATAAGAAAACCTCCACAGAAAGACACCTTCTTCACCAAAAGTCCTAAAAAGAGGTTTTTCACACTAGACTCAAAAGAAAACAGCTCACTGAAGGAATACCCTTGATCTAATAATTACTGCAAAGGTTTTCTGATTGAAATTAACCCAGTATTACCCTTTCACATTCATGTCAGATAAATACAAAAGCTAACCATGGAACAAGAGTGACCCCTGTGGGACGATTTGGGAAGGACAGGTGATTGACTCCTGCAGACTCAAAATCCTAACCACATTTTAAAAAGGAAATTCTATTGTATTGTTGTAACAAAAGAACAAAACAAAAAGAGAAAAGGAAACATGTCACTCTTTTCTATTTATGCATGAAAGTATTATATTATATATATATATATATATATATATATATATATATATATATATATATATATATATATATATATATATATATATATATATATAGTATTATATTTGATTGGAGCTACGCTGATTTATATATATAAAACAAGACAAAGGAAACTCCAGAAACTACATTACCCAGAATTCTTGGGGGTGGAGCTTGTTAAACCTTTAAAAGAGCTTGTGCCCGGGAATTCGCCCTCTTACGCTCTTACTCTTTTCTCTCTTCGCCATCCGCTTCTTTTCTTTTTCTTGAGTCTAAAAACACTGCATTAGACCTTCTTCTTCAAACTCCAAATTCCTTTCACAAACATTTTTCTTCTAAAGTCAGCTATTTTTGCATTGAGTTCTGATTTGACCAAGCTTCCAAAAAGACGACAACGAAAGACGAATTTTTGATTTTTGATAGAGAATAAAGACGCTCAAACCTTTATTCTGACAAGCCAGACTCCAGAGCGCTGCAGAGAAAAACATCCAGGTCAGCTGAGACATTCAACATCGACTTGAACTGCCGCCGCGAAATCACAGCACAATAACAGAAATCATCCCCGCCACTGACGAAACCGAGCGGGTCGGACCGGCAGAGCCTCTTTGTCTAGGTCCCTGACAAAGCTGTGTGGTCGATAGAGCGTCGACTGAACCAGACAATTCCAGCATCGGACCTCACGGAGACCCGCTGCACTGCGCAAAGTAAGACCGGGCTATGTTGTTAGATAAACAAAATCATTAATCGTCTCTCAAGTTAATAAATTCCAAACTAAATTACCTGTTAAATTAGGACGAACTTTACTCCTAAAACTCCCGCTATGAAACCAAATTATCTGAACATCATATAATCATTGCTCATGGAATGTCCTCATCATTAAATTGCTCACTGTGATATGTCCTGTTATTTAACTCCTGCCAGAGTTAAATATCTTAAAGGTGTGAAGTTGTCTGTGATTTTTGTATGGTTTTACAGAGGGTGTCGGATCTGACCTGCGGCGCTTATCCTTTAGAAATTGAGACTGATTAAATTGAGACTGATCAATTAATGAACGTTTAAACTAAAAGTACCTATACTTAGAAATAGGTGGTGCCCTTTTCGAGGTAAAATTATCCACAAGTGATAATTTTCAATATTCCAAACACATTATTATATTCATCCTGTGCCTTTCTTCCCTACAAGTTATAGAGCAGAGGGAGGAGTTATTGAACAGAGGGAGAAGATATTGAACAGAGGGAGAAGATATTGAACAGAGGAAGGAGTTATAGAGGGGAAGGGGAGAAGTTATTGAATAGAGGGAGGAGTTATAGAGGGGAAGGGGAGAAGTTATTGAATAGAGGGAGGAGTTATAGAGGGGAAGGGGAGAAGTTATTGAATAGAGGGAGGAGTTATAGAGGGGAAGGGGAGAAGTTATTGAATAGAGGGAGGAGTTATAGAGGGGAAGGGGAGAAGTTGTTGAATAGAGGGAGGAGTTATAGAGGGGAAGGGGAGAAGTTATTGAATAGAGGGAGGAGTTATAGAGGGGAAGGGAGAAGTTATTGAATAGAGGGAGCTATAGAGGGAAGGGGAGAAGTTGTTGAATAGAGGGAGGAGTTATAGAGGGGAAGGGGAGAAGTTATTGAATAGAGGGAGGAGTTATAGAGGGGAAGGGGAGAAGTTATTGAATAGAGGGAGTTATAGAGGGGAAGGGGAGAAGTTATTGAATAGAGGGAGGAGCTATAGAGGGAAGGGGAGAAGTTATTGAATAGAGGGAGGAGTTATAGAGGGGAAGGGAGAAGTTATTGAATAGAGGGAGGAGTTATAGAGGGGGGAGAAGTTATTGAATAGAGGGAGGAGTTATAGAGGGGAAGGGAGAAGTTATTGAATAGAGGGAGTTATAAAGGAGAAGGGGAGAAGTTATTGAATAGAGGGAGGAGCTATAGAGGGGAAGGGAGAAGTTGTTGAATAGAGGGAGGAGTTATAGAGGGGAAGGGGAGAAGTTATTGAATAGAGGGGAGTTATAGAGGGGAAGGGGAGAAGTTATTGAATAGGGGAGGAGTTATAGAGGGAAGGGGAGAAGTTATTGAATAGAGGGGAGCTATAGAGGGAAGGGGAGAAGTTGTTGAATAGAGGGAGGAGTTATAGAGGGAAGGGAGAAGTTATTGAATAGAGGGAGGAGTTATAGAGGGGAAGGGGAGAAGTTGTTGAATAGAGGGAGGAGTTATAGAGGGGAAGGGGAGAAGTTGTTGAATAGAGGGAGGAGTTATAGAGGGGAAGGGGAGAAGTTATTGAATAGAGGGAGAAGATATTGAACAGAGGAAGGAGTTATAAAGGAGAAGGGGAGAAGTTATTGAATAGAGGGAGGAGATATAGAGGGAAGGGAGAAGTTATTGAATAGAGGAGGAGTTATAGAGGGAAGGGGAAAGTTATTGAATAGAGGGAGGAGTTATAGAGGGGAAGGGAGAAGTTATTGAATAGAGGGAGGAGTTATAGAGGGGAAGGGGAGAAGTTATTGAATAGAGGGAGGAGTTATAGAGGGGAAGGGGAGAAGTTATTGAATAGAGGGAGGAGTTATAGAGGGGAAGGGGGAGAAGTTGTTGAATAGAGGGAGGAGTTATAGAGGGGCAAGGGGGAGAAGTATTGAATAGCGGAGAAGATATGATACAGAGGAATGCGTATAAGGAGAAGGGAGAAGTTCTTGAATCGAGGGAGGAGTTCTAGAGGGGAAGGGGAGAAGTTATGATAGAGGGAGGAGTTCTAGAGGGGAAGGGGAGAAGGAAGTTTATTGAATAGAGGAGGAGTTATAGAGGGTAAGGGGCAGACGTTCATGAATAGAGGGAGGATTCTATGCGGGGAAGGGGAGAATTTATGAATAGAGGGAGGAGCTTATAGAGGCGGAAGGGGAGAGGAGAGTTCTTGCATAGAGGGAGGAGTTATCCGAGGGGAAAGGGGAAGAAGGTTATTGAATAGAGGGAGGAGTTTATAGAAGGGGAAGGGGAGAAGTTATTGAATAGAGGGAGGAGTTATAGAGGGGAAGGGGA